>NW_007248126.1:507028-556381 GCF_000164805.1 Carlito syrichta
ATTCACATTCAGGCTAATTATTGAAATGTGAGAGTTTGTCCCTATCATAGAGTTCTTATGAGTTGTTCTTCCACTTGGTTTATTGTCTTTCTTTTGGGTTTGGGGTTGGTTCATGTGTATTTTATTCTTTTTCCTGTACTCTTGTGAAGAACTCTTTTTTCCCATTTTCTTCTGTGTTTAGTACTTTCTTAAGTGTTTCATGTAGAAGTGGTTTGGTGGCAGCATAAGTTCTTAGGGACTAGATATCTGGGAAAGATTTTAATTCTCCCTCTCTGAAGAAGCTTTACCTGGCTGGGTAGGTTATTCTTGGTTGAAATTGTTTATCTTTTAGGACTTTGAAGATAGGGCTCCATGCTCTCCTAACCTGCAGGGTTTCTGTGGATAAATCTGCTGCTATTCTAATTGGTCTTCCATGGTAGGTGATCTGGCCTTTTTCTCTTGCTGCTTTTAGGATTTTTTCTTTTATGTCTACATTGTTAGGCGAATTATTGTGTCTAGGAGTTGGTCTTCTCATTTGTCATCTTGCGGGGGTTTTCCGAATCTCTTGTGTTTGAATTTTTGCATCACTGATTAGATAAGGGAAGTTTTCTTGAATGATCTCATGGAAAGTTTGTTCCAGTGTGGTCTCTGTCTCTATTTCTGCCTCAGGAAGGCCAATTACTCTTAGGTTCGGTCTCTTGAAGTAATCGCTCATCTCTTGAAGGTTTTGGTCTGTCTTTTTGAGCTTGTTTTCTGTGTTTTTAAGAGTTTGAGTTAGTTCTATATTTTGGTCCTCAAGCTCTGAGATTCTTTCGTCTGCTTGGTTAATTCTGCTTTCCATGCTTATCAGTTTGTTATTTATTTCATTCACAGTATTCTTGATTACTGTTATCTCAGATATCAGCTCCTTTCTAGTTTCTTCTTGACTTTCTTCAATTCTTTTTAATCTCTCCATTAATGTCTTGATATCTAGGTTTGTAGTTTGAGACCAGTCATTCTGGGGGCTCTTCATCGTTTGTGTTCCAAAGTCAGTTCTCTCAGTGTCTGCCTTCCCAGGGGTCTAGGAGAGTCCCATATTCTTCTTTTGGTTTTTCTTCATTTGTGTAGATTTTTCTCTCTCCCCCCCTTTCCTTCCCCTGCTTTAATTCTGTTTTTCAGGGATGGTGTGATTGCTTTTGTTTCACTTATATAATCTCCTGTTCGGTTCGAGACCCGCCTGGGCGGCAAGACCTCATCTCTACAATAAATCAAAAAATCAGCCGGGCGTGGTAGTGCATGCCTGTATTTCCAGCTACTTGGAAGGCTGAGGTGGGAGGATCGCCGGAGCCCAGCAGGTCGAGGCTGCGGTGGCCGGAAGCGGCCACTGCACTCCAGTCTGGGCGACAGAGTGAGACTCCAACTCAAAAAAAAAAACAAAACAAAAAATAAATAATCTCCTGTTCTTCCTTATTAGGGTCCTCTGGCTTGTTTACTTTTGAGGTTGGAGTGTGGGCTGCAGGCTGTACTTTTTGCAGTTTTGAGGTTTAATTGAGGGGGAAACTGTGATTCAGAATCGGTATGCTGATTACAGCATCCACCAACAGGTGCATGAGCACACTGGAACCTATTTCCCACTGCCTTACAATCTGTCTGTGCAGTAGGGTGTGGCTTTGATCCCTGGAGCAAAGGGAGGTACAAAAGAGGAAAATAATGGAGGAAGGGGAGGTCAATAGGAAGTTAGGAAGAGAGAAGAGTGAGAGGGAAAACAGACATACATACCAACTAACAGTTGAAAAAAGAGACACAAGGCTGGAGACAAGTGAAAAAAAACACAGAAGGAAAATTCCCTAAAGAATACTGGTAACTACACAGAGACAGATCAATAAAATCATGAAACAGATAGTGTAGTTTAGGAAGCAAACAGTAGTGGGCAAAACATACAGTCAGAATGATAAAATCAAAGGTCAAAATAAGACTAGCTCTGGAATCTTTCCTTAGTGTCTAAAGTCACTTGAGCTCTGATCTCCAGCCTCTCTCCTTTGTTTTTGTTGCAGGCCGCTAGCCTGCTGCCTGGGAAGTCTGTGGTGCTTAGTTGTCTCTGTCTGTTCAGCATAGGGAAGGGGCTTTGTCTCCTGTTTAAGGACGTTACCTTAGGAACCAAGGTGGAGGCTCTGATAGGTGGGCGGGGCAATGCACATCTGCCTGGAGCATAGCAGAGGTGGTAGCTTCACTTTCACTTTCGGGGATGCTCGTCTGGGTCTCTGGGCAGAGGAACCAGGGATCAGCTGCACAGCTGGGCGCTGGATTCGGGGTGTCACCAGCAGGCTGGGGTTGAGGAGAGGGTCAAGCATTCCCTCCTCTGGAGCTGGAAGCCTCCGATCAGCCCCTTACACAAGCTTTGGGTTCTGTCCCCTTACACAAGCTTGGAGTCGCGCGCTGAGTGCCTCAGCCAGGGTGGGCCCAGGGCTCCAGAGCTTCAAAGCTCCAAAGGGCAGGCAGTGGCCCTGGGTCCCTCACAGGGTACTTTACCCAGAAATGGGACCAGTCTTTCTGAGGGGTGGGAGCCCAGAGCCTCTCTGGGTAACCAGCAGCTTGGTGCTGGGTGCTGTGCAAGACCATGTAGCCAAGGAGGGAGCCGAGACCCAGGACTCCCAAGGGAGGTGGGAGCCACATATAATGGAGCAGCTGCAGCTTGGGGCATCAATATCTGGCCCTGTGTGGGACCAAAGGTCCCTGGGCCTCGTACCAGTGTGACTGGCGGTGGGCAGGGGGCTGCAGGAAGAATAGTAAGAGTCTTTTTGGGAACTCATATTCAGAGAGTCTCACACATCCACCTATGCCATCACCATCTTACTAGAACTCTCTGAAATATCTTTATAATGAGAATGACAATACTGCTTTGTTATTCATTAAACCAAAAATGTGAACTATCTTTACAATGAGAACTACAAAACTGTTCAAATAAGTAAAAGATGACATAAACAGTTGGAAGAACATCTAATGCTTATGGATTGAAAAAATTGATATCATTCAGATGTTCATATTACCAAAAGTAATCTCCAGATACAATATAATCCTTTTCAAACTACCAGCAACATTTTTCATAGTCCTGGAAAAATTATTACTTAAACTCTATGGAAAAAAAAAACCCAAATAGCTAAAACAATCCTTAATGGAAAGAATAAAGCTAGTGGCATCACACTCCCAGACTTTTCTTCAAGGAAAAATGAACCAAAACAGCATAGTACTGGTACCAAAATAGACACATAGACCAATGAAACAGGACAGAGGAACTTGAAGTAAAAACCAAAGACTACAGCTAACTCATCTTTGACAATGCTATTAAAAAGGCAAACATGGAAAAGAAAATAGCTTATTTACCAAAAAGTGCTGGGAAAACTGACTAACCACATGCAGAATAATGAAACTAGACCCTCACCTATATCACATGCAAAAATTCACTCCAGACAGATCAAAGACTTAAAGGTAAAACCTCAAACTACAAAAATCTTAGAAGAAAACATAGGGAACATCCTTTGAGCATCAGCCTAGGGAATCAATTCATGGCTGAGTTCTCAAAAGCAAATACAGCAAAAACTGTAATTTAGATATGGGATCTTCTTAAGGTAAAAATCTTCTGAAGAGCAAAATAAACCATCAAGACAATAAATTTACAACCACAAAGTGGGAAAAAATGTTTGCAAACTATGTACCTAACAAAGGTCTAACATCCGGGATCTATAAGGAGCTAAAAAAAAAAAAAATTCGACAGGAAAAAATAAAAGATAGGCAGTCATACAAGTAGCTGATAAATACATGACAAATGCTCAGCATCACAAATTATCAGTGAAATGCAAATCGAAACTACAATGAGATAAGATACTATCTCACAACAGTCAGAAAGACTATTAGAAAAAAAGAGGTATTGGAAATGCTGCAGAGAAAAGGAAATATTTGTACACCATTTGTAGTAGTGTAAACTAGTTCAACTTCCATGGAAAGCAGTGGAGATTTATCAAAGAACTAAAGATAGAGTTACCATTGACCCAAGCATCCAACTTCTAGGAATATGTCCAAAGGACCATAAATTATTCTACCATAAAGACACCTGCGCTTGCATTTATATGTGAATAGCAGCATTATTCACAATAGCAGAAACATAGAACCAACATGATGCCCATTGACAGTGGACTAGATAAAAAACCGTGGAACAATTTAACTATGGAATTCTATACAGTCATAAAGAAGAATAAAATCACACCATCATTCAAAGGGAATTAGCCAAGAAACAAAAATTTGACTACTGCATATTCCTACTCAAAAGTGTGAGCTAAAAACTCAGCACATATGGACTCAAGGATGGGAATAATAGAAACTGGGCACTGCTAAAAGACGGAGGAAGGGAGAAGGAATACAAAACCAACAAGGTGTAATGCTCAAAACTCAAGAGGGGGTGGGGTGATCAGAAATCAAACCTCACCTTCATGCAATATACTTGTGTAACAAATCCTCATATGTACAACATGATTCTGAAAGGAAAAAAAAGTAATAATTACTCTAGATATATTGGGAAGACATTTACATGTCAAAAAGTAGGACATAAATCATCAAAACTGCATGGATCTTTCATGTTAGTAAAATTTCTCAGTGTCCAGTGGTGTAAGGCATGTCAAGATATTTCTTCTAAGGTGAAGGACCAGTTTTTGCATCTGGTCCATCATAGCATCAGAAAAGAAGCACAAATACCAATGGGCTCTTTAGATTATACATGGACTGTATTTTTTCGTTTGGGTGTAGTAACTCTGGCCCATTTACAAAGTATTCTAAAAGCTGCCGGGTTTGAATTAGGTTGAAAATAAGATAAAGCTCTGCAACAGGCCCACTGCTCTGGCAGTTGAGTGGTGTAATCTAACTGATTTAATGGAGTATGGAGTGCCAGAGGCAGATGGAAATACGACCTGAAGCTTTCGGTAGACACTTTTAGGTGATCCCAGCAACTGCCAGAGATTTGGAATAAAATCCTGCCTTCTTCTTTAAATACTCACTTTCTGAAAAACACCTTTAGGCTTGTCATCGGACCTTATCAGAGACTGAGTAACTAACTGAGCCACTATGTCACTATGCAAACTGAACTACCCATTCTCAACTAAGTATTTCTAACTTACCTAGCCACAGATTTGGGCATGTCCAGATGCACTCTATTATCAAATGGAAATAGTATATATAAAAATCATACTTGAGCAAAACCTGAATGTACAAATGAGTTGAGTAAGGAAGTGGCTCAAATATTCATGTCCCCACTACTGCTAAGCTATGATTTTCCCCCCTTACAGCTCATAACTATGGCACCATAGGGAGTTTTCTATTATCAGTTGACTGAGGGGGAAAAAAATCAGGCCAGCCTGATATAAAGATCTGCATTATATGCAGAACCACCCAAAACTGAGAAACTGAAGAAACACAACTAATTTGTGGGGCATTCCTAAAGTGCAGTGCTGCAAGGAAATCCTTCTAGAGAGAACTTGTAGTCATATCTCTGATTATTCATTTTATTTGAAAGGAGAAATAAACAGAGGTAAACAAATTTTCTTTTCTTTTTATTTATTTATTTTAAAAATGTGGGGTACAATTCAGGGTAGGGTATACAAATGGTCATTATGTGGGTACCCTTGTTGATGAGATGTGACCCCTCTGGCAGTTTTCCACTACTGCCTATCCTTTTCTTATAACATTATGATAATTTTTTGAGGTCCACTTAAGAGTGAGAACATGTGGTACTTTTTGTTTTTGTTATAGATGACTCAGTATTCTAGACTCTAAGTCCATCCAAGTTGCTGTAAAGTTTATCATTTTGTCCTTTTTTATGGCTGTATAGTTTCACCATGTATATGTACCACATTTCTTAAATCCAGTTCACTTTCAATGGGCACCACAGTTGGTTCCATGTTTTTGTTATTGTGAATACTACTCCAATAAACATATGTGAGACAGTACCTTTTTAATAAAGTAATTTGAGTTCCTCCAGGTATATTCCCAGAAGGGGGATTGCAGGGTCATGTGGAATTTCGAGTTTTAGATGTTTTAGGAATCACCAAACTGCTTTCCATAGATGTTGTACTAGTTTACACTCCCACCAACAGTGCAGAAGTGTTCCCTTTTTCCAACATCTTCTTCTTCATCTGTCATTTTTTGAGTTATTGATGATGGCCATCCTGACTGGAGTCAGTTGGGAATTCAGTTTGGTTTTAATTTGCACTTCTTTATGATTAGTGAGACTGAGCATTTTTCCATGTATCTGTTGACTGCTTTTATGTCTTTTTTTGAGAAGTGCCTATTCATGTCTTTTGCCCACTTTGCAATAGGGCTGATTTTCTTTTTCTTTTTGGTACATTTGAGTTCCTTTTAAATTCTGGCTATTAGGCCTTTGTCAGATATACAATTGGCAAATAGTTTTCCCATACTGTGAGCTGTCTTGTCGATCTCTTGATGGTTTCTTTGATTTTGCAGATGGTTGTCAGTTTGATGAGGTCTCACTTATCTATCTTATCTCTTCTGGCCTGGGCATTTGGGGTTTTGATCAGGAATTGGTTGCCAGTTCCAATGTTCATAAAATGTCTCCTGCATTTTCTAAGGTTCTTATAGTTTGAGGTTTTACATTTAGGTCTTTGACACATTTAGAGTTGATTTTTGTGTATGGCGATAGATAGGGATTGGCTGAATGTTCAGGGACTTGATAAAACAAGATTGAAAAATTGGTAATGGGGAGGTTTGCATAGTGTATGGATAGACTTCAAATGTGATTACAATATGAAGAAAAGATACACACAAACCTCTATATATAGAAGTGTGGAATATTGTTTAGCCATAAAAAAGTATGAAAACCTGTCATCTGTAGAACTACAAGTCATTATTTTAAGTATAATAAATCAAGCACTGAAAGACAGATGTCATGTGTTCTGCCTCATATGTGGGAGCTAAAAAAAGGTGGATTTCACAGAGGTAGAAAGAAGAATGGTGGCTACCAATGGTTGCTAAGGGTAGGAATATGGAAAATAAGGAGTTGGTTAAGGTGTGAAAAAATATAGTTAGGTAGAATAAATAAGTTCTAGTGTTCAATAGTACAGTACAAAAATTAATGATATTTATTTAAATTTCAAAATATCTAGGAGAACTATAACGTTATTAGTAAAAGAACAATAAATAAGATTATATATCTTTTAATTACTCTGATTTTTATTATAACACATTTTATACAAGTATAAAATACCACACGTATCTCAAATATATGTAGAACTAGTATGCACTAATTTAAATAAACAATGAAAAATAATTTATAACAAGTAATTTTTATTGTAAAAAATAATGTATACTATATGGAAATAAATTTTAATTGTGATTAAAATGTACTTTATAGAATAATTAAATATTGCTTTAGTATGTGGTTTGAAAAACCATATTTATTTGATTGTCTTTTTCCTCAGTATTTTTTTTTCTTCTCTAATTGGTTTGAAGTTTACGAGGAGAACATTTCATGTATTATACAGAAAGTAATTGAATAAAACACACAAATAAATATTTTTCACATAGTAATACAAAAATAAATTTCCATTTGACCACTCCTTAACTGATTTTATTTTATTTATTTATTAAAGTTTTCAAGCAAAGTTTGTTAGAGAAGAAGAGAAGAAGGAAGTTTCAAGCCAGAAAGATCTGCCTTGGGCAAGATTTTCAAAGAAAACCTGCCAACTGATTTTAAAAATTATCTATTTTCAATATCTCTATAACAAGTACATGTCTATCTTGAGTGGTATTTCTTACATCAAAATTCTCAGGTTGTTTTACACAGAGATATGACATAGATCACATCAGAATTAAAGTGAAATCATCTTACATAGCAGCAACTCTGGATGACCTCAGTTGTCACCATTAGACAACTTCATTGGTAAAAGAAACAAATAAACAGTGACAAGAAAACTGGTCTATTTTTTAGTGTATAATTGTTGGAAAGACAGAGAGAAGGAGGGAGGAAGGGAGGGAGGGAAGGAGGGAGGGAAGCAGGGAGGGAGAAATAGAACCAATGCTTAAAAAAAGCCTGACATTAATTCTCCACAATATAATTAAAATATCATCACAGATAATAAATACTTAAAGCTCCTAGGATGTCTTCTGGATCTTCACAGATATTTTTTTTTTCTTCATGATTCATAATGCTCTCACATTTGACATTTGTGGTGGATGTAATGTCAGTCTTCTTGAGCAACTTCCCTGTGACCTACTCCTGGGATAGTTTCTTATCTCATCTAGGCCAAGAGGAGCAAGGTGAGAGAGTACTATAGACTTAAGAGGAGTAGGGAATATCTCACAGAAGTTGATATCTTAGAAAACTTATCAGGTCCTCTGCAAGGCAGGAAGGGAATATCAGGAATGCAGTGTGGGATCAATATCCCGTTGTCTCTCTTTCCATATCCCCCAGGACTCTCTTAGTTAGTATCCAGAGGACAAGGGAACCCAGATAGTTCAGTACACAGAATTCAGTTTTCTGAATCACAGAACAGGTGAATGACCATGGAAGGCAACAGAAAATACCAGCACGTTCACATTTTCCTATTCAGCATCTATTCATGTCCTGTGCTTAGAAAAGGAAACTTAACCTCTAAATTCAGGCATCATATATATATATATATATATATATATATATATACATATTTTTTTTTTTTTTTGAAGAATGGCACCAATTTAGATATACTTCAAACTGGAATTTAAATTCCAAGACGAGCTGCTAATGGTACTCCTCATGTAAGAAAGCATGAGGCAAAATTAAGAACAAATGTATTGTTGTAGGTGAAGACTTTGCAACTCATTTTTTAGTAAAATAAACCATAGAGAGAAATTTAGCAAGGATAAAGAAGCCATCTTTTTTCTAGAATTTTCTAGAATCTAAGTTTTTTTTATTTTAGAAAATTAGAAAAAAGGAAGAGCCAAATAAAGTCAAATCAAGCAAGCGGAAAGCAATGATAAAGTAAATAACTGAAATAAATAAAACTGAAAACAAATTAATAAAACATAGAAAATAGAGAATGATTATAAAGATGATAAAAATATGGAGAAACTGGCAAGAAATAAGATAAAAATTACTCATATTAATACTGGAAAAGGTATCTACAATACTAAAAATATTTAAAATATAACGTGGAGATACTGTAAACAACTCTATAAACATTAATTTGCAACATAAAAAATCAAAATAAAAAATTTTAAAAAACTATAAAATATAAAATTTGTTGAAGAGAAACATATGATGTAAATATTTCTATTTTTTTAACTTTTAATTTTTTATTTTAAAGATGTGGGTATAATTCGGGGTTAGGTATACAAATGGTCATTATGCAGTTTCCCTTGTTGATGAGGTGTGACCCCCTTCCCCAGGCAATCTCACTACTGCCAATTTCCCTTTCCTGTTCCCTTCCCAACAGTTTCCCACTACTGCTAATCCTTTTCTAAGAGTATTATGATAATTGTTCAAGGTTGGCTTATGAGTGAGAACATGTGATACTCAGTTCTTTGTTTCTGTGAATGATCACTCGTTATTATAGGCACTCAGTCCATCCTGGTTGCTGTGAAGTTCTTGATTTTGTTCTTCTTTATGGCTATAAAATATTCCATCATATATATGTACCACATTTTTTAAATCTAGTCCTCTTTTGATGGGCAGCACACTTGGTTCCATGTTCTTGCTTCTGTGAGCAATGCTGCGATAAACATACATGTGCAGGTACCTTCTTCATAGAGTGATGTGAATATAGGGTATATTCCCAGTAGGGGGATTGCAGGGTCTTATGGAAGGTTGATTTTTAGATCTTTTAAGAATAGTCACACTGTTTTCCCCAGAGGCTGTACTAGTTTACTCTCCCATCAATAGTGTAAACTTGGATGAACTTAGAGTCTAGGATACTGAGTTATGCCATATCCTTTGTTTGCCACCTGTTGGTTTTTGAGTTAGTGATGATAAACACCCTGACTGGAGTTAAGTGGTATCTCAATGTGGTTTTAATTTGCATTTCCTTGATGACTAGTGAGACTGAGAATTTTTTCATGTTGACTTCTCGTATGTCTTTTTTCGATGTGTCTATTCATATCTTTCGTCCAAAACCCTCAATAATACACAAACGAATCAAATATAATATATAAAGAGAAGAACATACATTTAAGTAAAGTTTACCTCAGACATGTAATGACTAAATATAAGACTAGTCAATGTAATTTTGTATAATAAAAATCTAAAATCTAAACTAAAATATATACTCTGATAAACCAAAGGTATTTTATAATCTACAGCATCCATTTATAATAAAACTCACAGCAACTAAGATTACAGGAAAAGTATTACACACTTGTAGATAAAAGTCATCTATGAAATCCTACAGCTGAAGTCATACTTTATGGTTAAAGATTTAATGCTTTATCCTAAAATTGAAAGCAAGCTAATAATGCCCGCTTTACTACTCTCATTTAATATTTTACTAGAAATCTTCACCAGTTAAATAAGACAAGAAAAAAAAGTTAAATGGATTGGAAAGGAATGCATAAAAGTATTTCTATTCACAGATATTATAAGCTTCTATATAGAAAATACCAACCAAATAAAACAAGCAAAATTTCCTAATTGAAAATTGTAGTATACAATGTCAACACACAAAAAAATTAATTATGTTTCGATATGTGTATATGAAAAACAGAATTCTAATTTATTTACTTTTTTTCTTTTTTATTATAAAGATGTGGGTTACAATTCAGGGTTAGGTATACAAATGTTGATTATGAAGGTACCCTTGTTGATGAGGTATTCCCCTCCCTCCCCTAGCAGTTTCCTTCAACTGTCAATCCCACTCCCCATCTCCTGACAGCTTCCCACTACTGTCAAGCCCTTTCTTATAGTAATATAATAATTGTTCAAGCTCTGCTTATGAGTGATAGCACATAGTACTCTGTTCTTTGTTTCTGTGATAGATCACTGAGTATGACAGACTTCTAAATCCATCCAAGTTGCTGCAAAGTCCTTATGAAGAAAGAGAATTTTAAAAATAACTTTTTAAGCTGCTCAAAAATAATTAGTAAAATCTAAAAAATGTATAAGATTTAAAAAGCATCAAAGTAAATAGAGAAAAGTGTTTGAACAAAGTCTCAACATAGTAACTATATCATTTTTTCCCAAGTTGATTTACAGATCCAAACTGTGGCTCCCCAAAACCCATGACCAAAAAAATTAAGCTTCTCTCCCTGTGCAAAAATAGCAGCCAGGAATTATATTTCCCTCCAAAACATAGAGGGATATAAACCTATGCTGACTGCATGGTCATTTCATGCCAGAACTCATCACTGCAACGTGTGGCAACATGACAAAATTAGCTGTCTTTTAGACAACTGTCTACTGTTGCTGCTAACATTCTGATACTCAGTTTAAAGTTCCCTTGAATTCCAATCAACGTTTCTTTGTTTCAACTTCCTTTCAGCTATGGATCCCATTCAGTAGGAAACATCTATCTCATCTTCTGTATTTTCTTTTACAATACACAATTTTATTTCTTATTTTTATTCCCAAGAGTAGCCTAAGTATGTTTCTAAGTATTTTAAGATTATAAATGAATACGAGGCATTTTATTTACAGCTTATAAGAATAATACCAAGCCGGGCTCAGTGGCTCAGCCCGTAACCCCGTACCTTTGAGAGACTGAGGTGAGTGGATTGCCTGGGCCCGGGTTCGAGACCCGCGTGGGCAGGGAGACCTCATCTTTACAATAAATAAAAAAATCAGCTGGGCGTGGTAGTGCATGCCTGTAATTCCGGCTACTCGGAAGGCTGAGGCGGAAGGATCGCCGGAGCCCAGCAAGTGAGGCTGCGGTGGCCGGGAGCGGCCACTGCACTCCAGTCTGGGCGACAGAGTGAGACTCCAACTCAAAAAAAAAAAGAAAAGAAAAAAAAGAATAATACCTTATTAAGCATATTGTTATACTTTCACCCAGTGAAGGCAGGGGCACTCTTTGACACGTAATAGTCCTTTGTTAAGTATATGTTGAATGAAAGATTGACTATACAATATGTGATGTGTAACAGCAACAAAAGTTGTATTTATTGTGGAGTGACTCTTACGTGTCGAGCATTATTGGTACTATTCACATTAAAATTATGTAGCATTATTTTTATCATGTATATATGTATTATATTTTAGCATTAACACCCTTGTTTTTTATAAAAGATATTTAAAATGCATAGAGAGTACCTAAATTGCTGAATGTCAGAACACCTGCAAATGACAGAACAGTAGCTTGAATGCAGAACATCTTACTTCAATTTTCTTGTTCGTTTTAATGCACCTCAGTTTCTTAACTGTGGAAGCATAATTGACTATTGTTCCAATAATTTATGTACATGACAATATTTTATATCTTAAGAAACACTATTTTGTATTAAGAAACACTTTATTTAGATAAAAACTTCAGTTCTACTTGGAAAGTGTTTGATTTTTAAGTGAGGAATCGTGGGTGTTAATTAATTCTGTTATCTTGTGATTGAAGGTTATGCCCGAATGAGGATCTTTAATCCTGATAATTCCCCAAAGAGGAGACCGAAATTGCCTGAGAGTGAAGACTTAAGTGGGAGATGCTATAAATGTCATTTCATATGTGAGCCAATGAAAGTTAGGTAATGATTCAAAACTATATTTTTAAAACCATAGTTAAGCTAATTTGTTGTAAATTATAGTCACTGGGAATAATTTTTATGGAACTCATTCTTTTGAAAATTGCAGCTGAGAAAATGGTATGTGTGTGATATTACGTTATCCGTTTTTTTAAAATAGAAGTTTTAGAATAAATATTATTAGAAAAAATACATTAAAAGGAAATTATTCTTTAGAAGAGTTTCAATCTAAATTTGATAGGCTTTTAAAGAGCAAATGTTAATTCTGGATTGGATAACCTAAGGCAAACTGAGTGCCCCAAACGAAATCGAAATTATGATTTATATCCATAAACTGAGCTGCACTTATTATGTATTTCCTTGATTCTATGTCGTCAAGATGTCTCTTAGTAAACATATTTTTTAATTCACTGACCAGTTCACCCAGGGAAATAAATGTGGATATATCGCCAGATCACCAATCAATGAAAAAACTTCTGGGAAGATACTGCCTTCAATTGAAAACAATACATTTCTCCAAACTGTTTCTCTTTGGGCAACAGTAGGAAAATATAAGTCCTATCTGGTAGGTCAGGATAAGCCAGGAAACTGTGACATGGAAGCCCTGCAAGTGAATCCATTAGGACAGGGGTCCCCAATTCAGTGAGCCATGAACAAATTAGCCACTGAAGCTTCATCTGTATTTACAGCCATTCTCCATTGTGCACATCACCACCTGAGCTCTGCCTCCTGTCAGATCAACATCTGCATTAGATTCTAAAGGAGTATGAAACCTACTGTGAACTGCACATGTGAGTGATCTATGCTGAATGTTTCTTATGAGAATCTATTGCCTGATGATTTGAGGTGAAGCTGAGGTGGGGATGTTAGTACTGGGAGTAGTGGCAAATACAGATTAACATTAGCAGTGCAGATCAACTACACAGAGATCTCAATAAACCAATTACTTGCAGACTCATATAAAAGTCCTATCAATGAGTGACAAGTGAGTTGATATAATTTAATGGACAGCTGACTCTGGTGGCAGGCTTTAAGTCAGAATCCAAAACTTATTTTAGTCTATGTGTGGCCGGCCCATTACTTTATTTACCATTTCTATCTGTGCCACTTTCCTGCACTGCACACTTGTATCAGTCACAGTTTTGGTAAGCCCATAAGCGAACCTAGTCACGATGAGTGAAAAAAAACGAAAACGAAAACAAAAACAAAAACAAAAACAAAACTTTATTGGAGAGTTTCTTTGAAACGTGTTCCTCTTGCTTTGAAAAGGGCGGAAAACCCCACAATGATGAGACAGCAAGAGACACTAAGCCTGCCAACAAAAAGAAAGCTGCATTAAAAGAAAATACCAAGAGTTCTTCTTAAATTACAGGTTCTGGTACATTGCAAGAGATGATTCCCATTCTCCAAGCCCACGTTATATAAATGTGGTGACCAGCTAACCAATGAAGTCAAGAAACGTTCAAAACTGCTTCACCACATGGAGACCAAGCATCCTGCATTAAAAGACAAGACTTTGGAGTTTTTCAAAAGAAAAATAAATTTAAAAAATTGAACATGAAGAACAGAAGCAGTTATTGAAAGCCATCACTTCATCAAATGTGTCTGCACTGACAGCCTCATTTTTAGTGGCTAGCAACATTGCTAAAACTATGAAGCCCTTTACTACGGGTGAAGGGTTGATCCTGCCTGCATCTAAGGACATTTGTCTTGATTTTTTAAGGAGAGGCTGCAGTTAAAAAGGTGGAAAGTGTGCTCTTTCTGTTAGCACCTCACCATAACTAGATGAATTGATGAAATAGCAGAGGAGATTGAGGCACAGTTGTCAGAAAGTATTAATGACTCACTGTGGTATGCAAGCCAGGTTGATTCAACTACTGATGTTAACATGGTTGTTTTGTGAGACATATTTTTCAGGAGGATGTGCATGAAAATATGTTATGTGCATTTATGTTGCCAATAAATACCACAGCCACAGAACTATTCATGTCTCTGAATGATTGAATATGAGGAAAACTAAATTGGTTATTTTCAGTTGGTATATGCACTGATGAAGCAGCTGCCATGACAAGACGACTTTCTGTTTTCGCTACTCATGTCAAAGAGGTCGCTTCTGAATGTCAATCTATGCACCGTGTTATCCATAGAGAAATGCTAGCTAGCCTAAAAATGTCACCTGAACTTAATAACATTTGCAGGATGAGATTAAAATGCTGAACCATGTTAAAGTACATGCCCTTAACACATGTCTATACGCACAGCTCTGTGAGGAGATATATGCAGAGCTCACATGTCTTCTTTGTACACAGAAGTGAGATGGCTTTCTAAAGGTGGATTACTGGCCAGAGTTTTTGAGTTACAATAGTCACTTCAGAGAATCATTTCAGAAAAATAGTCACCACTAGTAGCACATTTCAGAGACAGAATGAGTCACAAAACTTGCATACTTGTATGACATATTGGGTCTTCTTAATGAACTCAATCTGTCACTTGAGGGGAGAATGACAATTGTGTTCAAGTCTGCAAGTAAAGTGGCTACATTAACAGCCAACTGGAATTATGGAAGAAACAAGAGAACATTGGGATTTTTGACATGTTTCAAACATGGGCAGAGATTTTGAAAGTCATTGAGCCAGGGCCTTCTTTCCCCCAGATGGTGCAAGATCACTTATTGCAGCTTTCAAAAGAGTTTGAATATCATTTCCCAAACACACTCCCCCCACCCACCCCACCCCCTCACCAATTTGAAAGGAATGGATTCCTGAACTATTTGTGAATAAACCAGGTGAATCGACTTTGTGTGTGCTAGAAGATAATCAACTACTTGAGATCGCAAACGATGGTGGCCTTAAAAGTAAGTTTGAGGCAACTTCAAATCTCCATATGTTCTGGATTAAAATCAGAACTGAGATTGCCACAAAATCACTGAAAAGCTATTTCCAACATCCTATTTTTGTGAAGCAGAGTTTTCTGCAACCAAAATGAGTTTATGAAGTAGACTGGACATAAGCAACACACTTTGGGTGTCACTGTCTCCTATTAACCCCAGATGGGACTAGTTGCAGGAAAAGTTCAGGTCTCCCACTGATTCTACATTGTTGTGAGCATAATTATTTCATTCCTATATTACAATGCAATAATAATAGAAATAAAGTGCACAATAAAGGTAATGTGCTTGAATCATCCTGAAGCCAACTGCAAAACCCCTGGTCTATGGAAAAAAATTGTCTTCCACAGAACTGGTCTTTGATGTTAAAAAAGGTTGGGGACTGCTGCATTAGGAAAACACTACTCTGTTCACACATGCGCAGCAAACAATGAGTTGATCCCATGCTCCTCTAACAGCAAGAAGGGGGAAGATGAGAAGCTAACTCAGCAGCTAATTTCATAAAGTAATTATATAAGTATCACTCAATTAATAATGATGAAAAAAATCATATAAAATGCTTTCTATATAGCCGGGTGTGGTGGCATGCATCTGTAGTTCCAGTTACTTGGAAGGCTGAGACAGAAGGATTGCCTAAACTAGCAAGTTGAGGCTGTGTTGGCCATGAGTGTACCACTGCACTCCAGCTTGGGCAACAAGAGTGAGACTCCAACTCAAAAAAGAAGGAAAAGAAAGAAAGAAAGAAATATTTTCTATGGACTAGGCACAATGCAATCATAACATCCCCATAAAAGGAAGGCGTGTGGTTGTCATATTTTATACATAAGAAAATAAGGACATTGTGTACTTGCCGTTATTGAATGTTAGTGAACCCTATGCTTCTGAAAAATGACAATGAGGAAATCCTCCACCATTTTGTGCTCGAGGGAATAGATTGCCATGGAGAGCCAGTCCTCCCAAAATTATTTGGAGAAGAATAGCTGCACATACTTTCTCATGACTCACATAAGATTCACAGATGACTCCATTGTTTACATGAGACAAAGCAAAACACAGATCTGTTTCCTCTTGCCTGATCCTATTGATGCAGCCATAGACTCCCAACTCCCTGTCTTTTGTCTTACGAATACTAGCTGAGCTGTTTGCTCCCCTAAAACCAACTGGACACAGCAATAAATATCTTATTTTCCATGACTGACTGACAATTCCCATTTAATTTATTCTACCTTTAACTTGTGTGCTCCTCCCTATAAATGTCCAGCTCAAAACCGCCCTACAGAGTCATTTCCTTTGTGATACAGTGTCTCACCCTATTGCAATAGGCCTTAACTTAATAAAGTCAATTTCCGTAGTTTGGCTTATTTGTTTGACGTACCTCGTAGTTTTTTCCCCTTTGAAATGATCTTATCCGTGATTCTGTAGAATTTTTTTTATTTGATACTTACACGAGTCATTTTAAAGCACATGCATTATGATTCAGAGAATGTGTGCAAGTCCAGGAAAGTATTTCTCATTCCCAGTAATTGGATGGATTTTATTCTTTCCTGAGTTGTTTCTGAGAGAGTTATCTAATACCACCCTACTTGTAGAGTGGTTAATTTCTCTACACAAATCTATTGATTCCAAAGCAATCTTATACATGAAGAAAGGCCAGGTCTCTTAATCTTCAGATTTTAAATGATTGTTTAGTTGTCATAGAAACAATAGGTTTATGGACTGTGAAGGATTTCTTTAGTTATTTGATTACTCATCAAAAGTTATAATTATTACTTATAGGATATTGTCTAAGAATAATTTTAATCTCTTAATTTGACCAATTGGATAAACCTACATATCATGCTTAACAACATAATTAATGTGAATTTTAGAAGTGTCCATTTTGTTCTGCATACATAATTTAGTATAAAATACGGAATACAAAAACTCAACTTTGCCTGTGAACCAGAATAGAGGACATCTTACATGTCATGGTAGAGGGATAAGACCATGTTCTATGTTTTACACTTTAACTGTTGTGAACTAGGTGAAATAAATATCAATAAAATACAATTTAGTCTCTGTGAGAGAATAGGCACTTTTCAAAAGGTGTTCTCTTTAACTTGTACACTTTTAAATCTTACAAGTTTTAATTTTGACACCTTATGAAATATCAATCTAAAATCTTGTTCCTCAGGACCCATAGAATGCAGGCTATAGAAGCAGTTGAGTTAATTAAGTAAAAAGCACCAGGCTGTAAAACAAGAATTGTAATTTCAATGATGGCACATTAAAAGGGTATATTAGTATACAACACAGAATACAAGCATATTGACACTGTCTTTTAAAGTCACAATACATTTTAAGATTTTAATTATTTAGTTTTAAAATATTTTTTCTGAGTTTTCCAGATCAAATGAGATTGGGCATACCAGGGTGGTATAGCCATAGACTTCCTGAGGTTAAATGGAGGTTTCACCAAAGTTCATGGGTCTAATACTGATCTTTACATTAAATAAACAAAGAATGTTTGTTCAACAGAGGTTAGACAGACTGAAGGACTATTACTTTCCTTTTGGGGCTAGTTCAAAAGAAGTCAATTTACAGGAAAATGTAGACCGGATTGTAACAGGGCAAGAACACTCAAAGTAACCCAAGAAACCTTTGGAATAAAGTGAATAACAGAGATTGGAACAGTTATTTAATTTATTTTTAAAAGTAAGTAAAACAGCAGTTTCAGAATTTATTAAAGAAAAGCTAAGCTAAAAGTCCTCCGTTCATTTAAACTGACACTTTCAAATGGGATAGGATGTGAGATTTAAATATGGTCATACGATGGAAACTTCAGAACATTTCAAAGTAATCTGACCCAGATATCCAAAACAACAACTTGCTAAAGGCAAATGGAAGGTGTCACAAATCAGAAGTTGTCTATGGGATGCTTAAATTGATAAGTGGCAAGAATGAATTACAAAGGGACAGGTATCTGAAGTAAAAAACATATGAAAATGAGCAATATGTACATCTATAAATGTAATCTATTGTCAATGTCACAATTGCATTCTTGAATCATATTCAAAAAAATAAGCAAAGGATGCCTATATAAGGATACCAGAAGTATTAACTGTATAATGTGATTAGAA
Source organism: Carlito syrichta (assembly GCF_000164805.1). Classification (NCBI taxonomy): domain Eukaryota; kingdom Metazoa; phylum Chordata; class Mammalia; order Primates; family Tarsiidae; genus Carlito; species Carlito syrichta. The sequence goes on from NW_007248126.1 coordinate 525,689, forward strand.
AATCACAAAATGATCTATTCTTATCCTTATTTCCCCTTTACAATTTAAATTTATTTTTAACATTTAAATTTTTAATTTCAGGTTGTTTTGGTTTTTTTTCTTTTAAGTCATTTCAAATGTCAACATATTTTATATAGTCAATATCAGCTTATTATTAAGCCTACCAGAGCAAAACAGAAATGCTTTCACACATTAATTAACTCATCTACATATTTATCCATTCATTCATTCATTCAACAAGTGACATATATGTATGTATGTGTATATATCATTCAACACTTGTTACATACCAGACATGTTCTGAAAACCGAGTGTATGCAACAGTGAAAACAATAGACACAATCTATCTTTTAACATCAATAGCTTCATAGAATTTGCATTCTTTGGTGGATACAGAGAGTAGAGAATGATCAGATAATAACAAAGACATCAGTTAGAAAAATAAAAAAGGCAGCACAAATGGAGGTAAGGGACATGGAGATACTAAAGCTGGGGATGGGGATAGGAAATATGCACAAGCAGAGTGTGAGTGTTGCGTGGCCATTTTTAGTACTGTGATCATGGAAGACCTCACAGAGAAAGTGGCAGTGGGTAACCTGAGGAGATGAGAAAGGAAGCCATGAATACATTTTGGGAAGATTGTTTCATATTCAGGGGCATGAATATGAATGATATATTTGAAAAAAAATTAATACCTGTATGTTACAGTAAAATGAGTAAGTTGGAATGTGATAAAGATAGAGTCAAAAGTTATGGAATTCAATAATCAATGTCCATGGAGGTCATTTATTGTGATTTTTTTTTTTGTATGCTGAATGAGATGGAAAACTTACATGTTTTTGAGCAAATAATTACAAAATAAGATTACACTGCAAAATAATGCATATGCTTTTTAATGCTTTCTCATTCTGTTGAATGTTTCCTTTGCACTTTAGAAGCAAAGTTTGATATGGTCCTGTTTGCCTATGTAGATTCTTTAAGGAGGCTATTATAGTAGTTTAAGTGGTAGACTATAGTAAAATTTAATCAAGGGGGTTGTAAAAACTTTTGTTCTTTATGTAAATGTGTATCTTTTTCTCCTACTAAGAATGGCCAGGTAAGACTATCAGATAAGAAAATGTTGTGGCCAGGCTCGGTGGCTCAGCCTGTAATCCCGCGCTTTGGCACTTTGGGAGGCCAAGATGAGTGAATTGCTTGAGCCCAAGGTTTGAGACCCGCCTGGGCAACTTGGCAAGACCTCATCTCTACAATAAATCAAAAAAATTAGCCAGGCGTGGTAGCGCGTGCCTGTAGTTCTGGCTACTTGGAAGGCTGAGGCAGAAGGATTGCCGGAGCTCAATAGGTCGAGGCTGCAGTGGCCGGGAGCGACCACTGCACTCCAGTCTGGGCGACAGAGTGAGACCTCAACTCAAAAAAAAAAAAGGAAAGAAAATGTGGTGTATTTTGTGAAAAAAATTTTAGGTACATATTCCAGGATTTATATATGCAAAGAAAAGTAATCTTTTGAAGGAGTCTCTTTTGCAAGGTATTCTGTCCTCAAAATAACCTTGGATCTCTTTTTGATATTTAATTTTAGACTCAAGAAGCAATAGTATAGTAAAAGAAGTGTATACTTACACTTAAAATAGCTTAAATAAATAAGTCTCAGTACATGGGACTGAGAATTTTCATGTATAAGGAGAGATACTCCTGGGCTCAAACACTTTCTGAATGCAGAAATTTAAGAAGATTCTAATTTATAGTTTCTAATCTACAAGTTAGTTCACATTTTTTCTCTTTCTGTTGGTTTCATTTTCTGACAGACTTTCCCAAAGTGGTGACAAAGTCAATTACTTCCTCAACTGAGACTACCTTTCTATTCTTTTCATAATCTAATTAGAAATATTATTCCTCTATCTCAAGAGTCCTAGCAAAAGTTTTAGTATTCATTCTGGTTTACCTAGCTTAAGTCAGAGACAAACAAACAAGCCATAGATAGATAGATAGATAGATAGATAGATAGATAGATAGATAGATAGATAGATAGATAGATGACAGAGAGATAGATAGAAAGATAAATGGATAACAAATAGATAATGTGATTATTAATATAGATCACTTTGGCCAAAACCAAGGTCACCTTTAGTATGCTTTGAAACTAAGAGTATGTTCAGGCTGTTTATACCATTAAAATGAATCTCTTTCTACATAAAATCCACAATAAAAAATGTGAGAGAAGTGTGATAGTTAATGTTTAATACTTTAAAATAATAAAAAATCATCCAAGTGCAACTTTATTAAGATGCATGATCAACCTGAATAAAATGTAGCACAGGAAAAGGTGAATTACTGTATGTTAATGAATATAGTGCATATTCCTCCTGGAGAACAACTTGGAAAATTTACTTCAAGAGATTGAAAAAATAAATTTGTGGATACAATTTTTGTTATATTTGCTTAAAATGTAAAATATGTCTTTATAATTATAGCTATTGACTTTAAAATTAATCCAGACTATAAGCATCTTTATCCTTCTAACCTGAATACATTTCAGTTAGCTACTGCTATAGACTGTTTGTGTCTCTCCAAAATTCACATTTGAAATCTAATTTCCAAAGTGATGGTATTTAAAGATAAGATCTTTGGAAGTCAGGCTCTGTCTCTCTGTCTGTGTGTGTGTATGTGTGTCTTTCTTTGTACATGTATTCATATACAGATTTATGCATATACATATATTTATATATATTTTATTTATGACATGCTTATATATACACAAAAGCACATACTCTATACCAGAAAATACAAACTTTTACCATCATTTTAGATAATACATGAATTCTATGCCAAAAAATACAACTAAAACATTGCTAGTCAACATTTTAGTAGATTTAAATAAGTGAAAAGGCATGTTTCTCACCAGTACCACTAAAAACACATTTCAGTTACTTTGCTTTTTGCTCAGATCCCCTCTACTTCCATATGAAGTTCAAAAGAAACAAGCAGACTATTTTTTGAGATTTTTTTCCTAAAGGACTTGAATTAGTCTGACTTTTTTTAGTTTGATTTTTTGAATCTTTGAAGTATATTAGTAAAAACAAAAGAAAATGAGTACACACATTCAATCCTGACTCTCAAAGAAAAAACTCTTAGGGCTTGTTACAGTTTTTTTGACTGTATCAATTATCCATCTGAATAAGGGTACACTTTTTCCACTGTTTTTCATAATATAAACTTGCTGTAAATAAATTTATGAGCAAGACAATTTAATTTGCAGTATCTGGCCTGATATTAATTAAAGTGCATCCTGAATGATAAATTAAATCTTTCGGCAGACACATAATATGTATCATGGACAAAACAATTCTACTGTTTGCATGGCCTTATGCTTTCCTTGCCTTGAAAATGAGCGATAGAATATTAGGAACATTCAAACCTATGCTAATATAAGCGCAGTTGTCATAGGAAGGTAAAGGTATACAAAGGATACATGTAATCAAAATCTGTATGTGACAAGTTGTGGTTAAGTTTTATAACAGCACATTAAAAACTTATTTATTGTTGAGTTATTGAATTAGTGTCAGTTCCATAGTTTCTCTAGAGGAGAGATACCCTCAGGGACTAAAATCAATTTTGAAAGAATATGTTAAGTCTACCTTTACAGAATAAACTTACTACATTTGATTATGTCACAGTTTTGATTAGGGTAGACGAGGTTCAAGAATCCTGATGGAAATGGTGAAGGTATAAAAGATTCTTTGAGTTATGATTTCTTGAAGTCTATGACATATAGAAACAAAATATCATAGCTATTGCAATACCCAAACATGTACAGGTTTCAAAACCTCACTTGACTTCAGCTAAAATGATAAATTAAACTTATAAATTTGTGAGGTTTTAATCAAATAAGGAATAATGGATACTTTAGCTAACCGAATACCATGCACCCTTATTAAGGATGTGCAGATTAGAGGTTAAAATAAATTTTTCTGATCAATGGGTATTCAGTAAAACTGCCCTAAATTATATATTTCTAAACATAGAGTAAAAAATAAGAAAAATAGATTGATTAAATTTGACCAGCTGGAATTTAGTCAATAACAACTTTTTTCCCATTGTTATTCACTAAATAAATTTTCAATAACATAGTGTGTGTGTATACAAAAGAAAGACCATGAATGTGTGTCCTGTAAGTGTATAGTTTATATTTATTTATTTATTTATTTTTTGAGTTGGAGTCTCACTCTGTCGCCCAGACTGGAGTGCAGTGGCCGCTCCTGGCCACCGCAGCCTTGACCTGCTGTGCTCCGGTGATCCTTCCACCTCAGCCTTCCAAGTAACCGGAATTATAGGCATGCGCTATCATGCCCAACTGATTTTTTGATTTATTGTAGAGATGAGGTCTCGCTGCCCAGGCGGGTCTCGAACCCGTGGGCTCAGGCAATCCACTCACCTCAGCCTCCCAAAGGCGCAGGATTACAGGTTGAGCCACCAACCCCGGCTAGTGTATAGTTTAAAACTCAGTGATTGTGTGATAAACTGAAACACAAACATAAGTATATTATGAAAATATATTTGTGCTCTAGTTCTGACGCTGCATATACTTTACAGGTTAGTACTTGTTGTTCTTTTTAGTTATTGAAAAATATCCCATTATGAAGTATGCCTACTGTGAACATTTAGATTATTTGTTTCTAATTGAAATTCCAGTACACGCCAGGTTACACGTATCTTACCTATTCACGTTTTTATATACATAGATTGCTATAAATACAATTTCTAAATCATAGCATGTTTTTTCGAAATGTTAATAGATTTTTACCAAATTATCCACTATAATTTACACTAACTTATATTCCCTCCAAGGATACATTACTTGATGCAATTTTTTACTGTCTATACCATTATTTGAATTTGTACACATAAGTTGCTTGTGTTATTTGAAAGTTTTTTGGTATATAATACCATTTATGCAGGTAAGTTTCTATGCGGGAAAGTCGAAGTGACAAGGTCAGAATACCGGAAACAATTATCAGCAAAGACATAGAGCTTACAAATATATATGTGATTTAAAACAGAGAAAAATAATCAGCAGCAATGAGATGATCTTATGATTATTTTATAACTTCCTTTCTTGAGAACATTTTTTATAATTTTATTGAGCTTTGTCTTTATGTACTTGTTCCTATTTAAATTACCTTGTTCATTGATCTTGCTTCTTTTATCCCGTGGAGAGTTTGAATATATATTCCTTCCTTGATTTAAAGTTTCTTGGTAAACAATTAATATATTATTTGCCATTTATTTTATTAATGTCAACTTTAAACATGCCAAAATTTAATTTTTTTGAATTGTCAAATAATTTAATGTATTTTTAAAATTTAAAAATCTCAACATCTTTACAGGGACAAATGTTTGGCTACACTAATGCCTTGTATAGTGGTAAAGACCTCTGAGCTTTCAGTTTTCCCATGATTCCCACTAGTATACACTCCACTGGGTAGATGATTTTTCATTTTTCCCTCTTCCCATTCCCCCTTCTGAGTCTTCATTGCCCATTACACGATTCTATATGCCTTTGCAGACTCAATTTAAATCCCACTTAAAAGGAAAAACAGATAGTATTTGGTTTTCTGTTTCTGCAATACTTCACTTAGGATGATGGTCTTCCTTTTCATTCAAGTTGCTGAAAAAAGAGATTATTTCATTCTTCTTTATGACTGAACACTATTTCATATTATATGTATATACCATATTTCCATTATCCATTGATCAGTTGGGCATTTAGGTTGATTTTACATCTCTGCAATTGTGAATTGTGGTGCAATAAACATATGAGTGCAGGTGTTTCTTTTGTATAATGGCATCTTTTGGGGAGTGGTTGAGGGGAAGATATCAAGTAGTGGGATTGCACGATCAAATAATAGATCTAATTTTAATTTGAGAAATGTCCATACCAATTTCCACAGAGGCTGTGCTAATTTAAACACAGTTTATAAGTGTTCCCATTTCTCTTTATCTGTGCAAACATCTATTATTTTTCATTTAAAAATAATGACTTTTCTGTCTGGTGTAAGGTGGTATCTCATTGGTTTTAATTTGCATTTCTCTGATAATTACAATAAACATATTTTATGTTTGTTGGCCACTTGTATATCTTATTTTGAGACATGTCATTCATGTTGTATACTTACTTTTCAATGTGGTCATTTTTTTTTTCTTACTGATTTGTTTGAGTTATTCATTTTTTTTCTGTATGACTGAATTTTCTGTCATGTTTTGACTTGTTAAACATGTTTTTAATTATATTCCTCACTTGTAATGAGTGTACTCAGATACATAATACATTTTTCTCACCTTTTGGAGAATTATGCATAATGCCGACTTAACATCTATATACTAGTGTTTCTGTAGACAAGTATTTCTATTACTCTTGGGTATGTACATATAATTTCTGGGTCATATGATAGTTCTACATATTTGAAAATTTGCCAGACTGTTCTCCAAACTACATAATTTTGAATTCCCACCAGCAGTGATCAATGGCTCCAATCTCTCCACTTTCTTAACAATACTTGTCAATATGTATGTTGCTGTTGTTTTTGCTGTAGTCATTATAGTGGATGTGAAATAATATTTAATTTCAGTCTTGACTTGTATTTCTATGTGTACCAATGATGTTGAGCAGCTTTAAATGTTTTTTTTTTCCCATTTGTGTATTTTCTTTTGAAAAATGAGTATTTAGATTCTCAGTCCATATTTTAGATTGCATTGTTTGTGGTGTTGCTATTGAGTTGCAAAAGTTCTTTATACATTTAAAACTAAAGTCCTCTATCACACATAAAATTTGCCATATGGCCGGGTTCGGTGGCTCAGCCTGTAATCCCGCGCCTTTGGGAGGCTGAGGTGAGTAGATTGCCTGAGCCCGCGGGTTCGAGACCCGCCTGGGCAGCGAGACCTCATCTCTACAATAAATCAAAAATCAGCCGGGTGTGGTAACGCGCGCCTGTAATTCCAGCTACTCGGAAGGCTGAGGCGGAAGGATCGCCGGAGCCCAGCAGGTCGAGGCTGCGGTGGCCGGGAGCGGCCGCTGCCCTCCAGTCTGGGCGACGGAGTGAGACTCCAACTCAAAAAATAAATAAATAAAATAAAATAAAATAAAATAAAATAAAATAAAATTTGCCATATGTTCTCCAATATTATGGATTGTCTTTTCATTTTCTTAATATTATTATTTGAAGCATAAGTTTTAACTTTGATATTTGTAAAGACAGTAAAGCTTTTGCAGGAGGATTATTGGCACAGTATCTTTTTTTAAATTTTAACTTATCATTGAACGTACAGTCAAGTACCTCTCTTTTAGACAGCATATGGTTGTCTCTGGCTTTTATAACCAGTTTGTTGCTAGATTTTGTTATGGTTTGAATGTGTCCTCTCCAAAACTCAGGCATTGTTAATATGACAATATTAAGAGGTGGAGTTTTCACAAGGTGATTAGGTTATGAAGGCTTCTCCCTCGTGGTTGGATGAGATTGAGTGCCCTTAGAAAGATTTCCTCCCTTCTGCCCTTTCACCTTGTGCTATGTGAGGACACAGCATTCATCATGCCTCTGGAGGACATATTAGGGTGCCATCTTGGAAGCAGAGAGTAGTATTCACTAGACATATTGGCACCTGGATTTTGCACTTCTCAGCCTTCAGAATACAGAACAGCGAGTAATACATTTTCACTATTTCATTATAGCAGCACAAAAAAATGACATGTGAGTTTAGACGATTCAGAGTTAATATTGATGAATATTTCAATTTTGTTTGTATCTGTCTGTTTTTTTGGGTTTTTTTGTTGGTTTTTTTTTGAGTTGGAATCTCTGCTCTGTTGCCCAGGCTGGGTTATGTTTTTATTCATCTCAATTTTTCTAGTGTTCGCTATTTTCTGCCTACTTTTGAATTAATTGCATTCATTGAGGATTTTTAACTCCCATTCTATTCTTATTGTTAGTTTATTGGCTATGAATTTTATTTTTTTAGCTGTTGTTTTAGAATTTTTTTAAAAATCCACCTAATTGTATTTTATCACAGTCTACTTTCAAATTTATCACACCACTTAACGTATTATGTATGAAAATAAATGGTGTAATTAGTTCCATTTCACTTTTCATCCTTTGGGCTTGATTGTCAAATTATGAATTCTGTATGATATAAACCACCAAATATATTCTTATTAATTTTCTTTAAATGGTTGAGACCTATTCAAATAAAAGAAGAAATAATATGTATTTATATTTTTCACATATTTTCTCATTTACTGTGGTACCAGTTTTTCTATCCCTTTACATATCTCAAAAGTTTCCAATTGACTTATTTTCTTCAGCCTAAGTTTCTTCCTCTAATACTACCCAATGTGCTAGTACACATTTTCTCAAAAGTGTTTAAATTAGTTTTTATGTCAACTTTATTTGTGAATCCTATTTTTAGCTGGCAAAAAATTTTCCATGCTGACCTTTTTTTTTTTTTTCATTTTAACACGTTGAAGATAAGTCATTTTCTGTCTTTGTCTCCCTAAATACACCTCTTATTTTTTTCTGCAAGTGATATCATGATTTTGTTTTTATGAATAAATGAAATTAATTTGAAAATGATTGATATAGTTCTTTGTGTTTGCCCTGTATGGATTTACAATTTTCATTAAATATTCAAACAAGTAAGTGAACATTACTTTTTAAATAAACATTTATCGATATTCCTGCTTTCAGTTTTTTTTTTTTCTTTTTGAGACTCCAGTTACACATTAGATAGCTTGGTATTAACTCACAAATAGTTCCTTAATTTTTTTTTCTCATCTAGTTCACTGATCTTTTGTTCCACAGAAGTCTATTCATGAGTAAGTACGTCCAGCGAATTTCTAAAAATGTATACTTTTTTTTGCAATTTCTTTTTATATTTGAAGTATTTTATAGATTATTTTTCTCTCCTTTGTATGTTCAGATTTGTTTTTATAATCTTGAGCATGTTTTTATTACCTATTTTAGAAGACATACACTATTTGAACCCTGTAATCAAGGTGTGACAATGTTAGAATTTAAACCACCACGTCAGTTAGTTGAAATGTGACTATCTTCTACCTCTGTGTGAATTATAAAAATTGGACTTCTTATAGAAACTCAGTAGCTATTTTATTTGAATTGTGTCATATTAATCTATAAATACAGAGCTTATTACTCAGCTCAAAGGAACATATATAGAGATTTTGCGAACTGTTTCTCTCTGAATCTTTCTCCTCTGTAGTATTTTTCTCCACAGATTCTAGCTTCCTTGAATGTAGTTTGTCACCTTACTTCAGTAAGACTGCCATGCCAATCTACCTACCCTTGAATAATAAAATGTCTCTACTCAGAAAGACAAAACAATAATAGAGCTCACCTATTTGTTTAATTTCAGTCAATACTGCCTTTTGTCTTATGTCTAAACAATGGACATTTAGCATTTTTAAAATTATTATTTCAGTTGTTTATAATGAGAGTACATATTCTGGATCTCATTTTTCTTTATAATTGACTTCTTACATTGTGCACAGGTCATTGTTGATTTACAGTGTAAAAATTCTGGATTTTCTTTTTTTTTCCTCTGAAAAGAATTCATTTTGTCATAATATGAGGTTGATTTATGAGTTAGACCTTGTTGATGGTTAGTTTTATTTTTTGTTAGGGTACACTTTTGGAAGCCTAGATGGTGAGATTGTTCCTCTATCTTGGGGATATTCAATTCCAAATTCTGTTTCTCCTTAGATCTTGTCAGAGCTTAGTGTAACTGTCCAATGTCATTGCCTTGTTTTGTTAAAGTACAGTTTTGTGGGGTCTTTTTATGTGAGTGTTATTTCATTATTAACTCTTCCATTATAGACAGAAACAGAAATCAAGTCACAGAGTTTTGTGGTGGTTATTTAGACAGTATTATTTTAACAAGAATAGACTAATTAAGCACACATCTTATGCACTACCCCAATACAATGCATTTTGCATATCAGAACACAGATAAAACATGCTGTAATCACTTTTTTGTTATTTATGTTACCTACTAGAGTGTTCAGCCTAAGAGAGCGAAAATCCTGTTTAAATTGTTTTCTATTACAGCTCTGGCAATTAGCACATTTATTAACGAGAAATAAATGTTTAAAATATATGTTTTAATTTTGAATGATAAATTAAAATGTTTAGGCAGTGTAGATAAAGAATTGCAACTCAAATTTTACAAATGTATTTGCCCTAACATTACAGGATCTTTACATACAAGAATATTGAGGAAAATGTCAGTACTGACAGTTAACCTCACTGTTCTCCTTGATGAATAAAAAGACTGCCTCTCTCAGCCCTAGACCTTTTCTGGTTTGCATAAATCAAAAATCACATAGTTAATTAACATTTGCTACTTCTAATTTCAAACCTTACTTTTTATATGCTATTCTGAAAATGCAAAAGTTCTAAATCAAGCTGGGCAGATTAAATACTTTTGACTTAGCAAGTGTGGACAAGGACACAATGAAAAGGTTTGAAATACTTTATCATAACTAGAAATATTATTTTGTGTGCTGTGACAGGACGACATCGCTAATGTCCAACCGGATAACTTAGCTAACTTTTCTGAAGGCTTTTTCTTGTCTATGAAATCAGGTGATTTGATGCGATAACATACAATGTTTATTACTAATAATGATTAGCAAACCCTTTAACAAAATCATGTTTTATTAGAGAATATTTTGAGGTGAGACTTTTTGCATTTGACAAATATGTTTTACTGTATGAAGATCATATTCTGTCTCTTTTAGAGAGTAGAAACAATTTTTAATGTAATACTTACACTAGTATTTTTAAATTAATTTTATGTTTCCTTAGGAAATCATTGCCTTTGCCAAACAATTCATCCTAAATAAAAATTGCATTATGACAATTGCTGGTGAAATAATGTGAAAAAAATAAAAAATTAAAACATTATTTTTAATAAAATGTGTTTATCAATTGGCCTTATCATCCACAAATACCACACACCATAATTAATGATATGCCACAGTCAAAATATTTATATTTTACAAATATAACATTGAACAGGAATTTGCTAGCAAAATAACATTTTTTCTCATCCAGTATTTGAGAAAATGATTTCTTTTCTTGTATAGATTCTGAAATAATCTATACATGTATGATTAATATATTAGTAGTAGGGCTCTTGAAGTGAGCAATGTATTTAGTTTATTTGATGTTTTTGATTCTCAGAATATTTTTTATGAAATATTTTCATGAAAGTAAAAAAAGACGTCATTCTTGGAAATGATTTTGAAATTGGAAGAAATAATTGGTATGAGCTTAGCTAACTACTTTTAAGATGAGATTTGTAGGTTATCTTGGCTAAAAAGAAATAGAAATAATGAATACAAAATTCTTCTATGATAAAATATGTGCTGATGATTTTTATTCAAAGACATGGGAATGATAATTTAATAGACATACAAAGCAATATATAACAATTTCTAACTTTTTTTTGCTAATTCTCACCCTTTTGTGCTTTGACACGGTTTTCATTTTGGCCAAAAATTGTGCATTAGTACTATTTTGCTTTTTATCCTTTTTTTTTTTAACCTATCTATGAAACATCTAACTGAGGGACAGTGTTGATATACTAGTAATCACAATCAAAGGCGAAAAAGTCACACATTAGTTACTTTTATGTCACCAATTTATCAGGAAAAGTAGTACTTGTTTGAATTTTCAAAAATAATACATTTGAATTCATTAGTAGGTTTATTTTAATTATTTGTTTGTTGTCATCTGTACGTTGACCTTTTTCTCTTCCTGACCTTTTGTAGAATTATACTGGAATTAAAAATCTTCAAGCTTTTTTTCCTGACTGTTATTCAAGCTACCTCAAATAATCTTGGTTTCACATGTCTCATAGGTAAATAAGTATCATAATTTAAAACATTGTTTGCTTTAAAAACATGTTTTTATCATTAAAAAAAAACAACAGGAGGAAGTTAACCTTTATTCTGCTAATTAGCTATACCAGAATAGCATCATAGTTAAATGGAAAATGACTTGAAAGTTATAGTTATTAAATTAAAGTGAACAAAATTATAGAGGAAAATTGGACATGATGTCTGTTATGTAGATAGGTTTGCTTTACCTTAAACTAGCGTATGCTGAATACAGACTTCCTGTAAGTGTTAAACCTGATTCTTCTGTCATTATCAGTTGGTCATGTTTCTTCCTTCACTAAGGCTTATTTTAAGTGTTAAAAGTGAAAAACAGATTTTGAATTCAAGTATTCAGAATAAATTTTATATAGTATTTTTATAAATTCTGAGCAGAACAAAGGATAAAGGACGAGGCTTAGAATAAATGATGACTAATAATGTTTTTTCCATGAAGCACCTTCTTAGTATGGTACAGAGAATATTTCTCAACAGAAAATAAGACAGATTCCTCACAATTAAAAATGGTTGGCAGTTTATGGTTAGAATGGTATTTAGATAGCTTTGTTTCTTTTTCTTTCCTTAAGTTTTTAGTTTTTTACTTAGAGTAATTGCTAGTGCTAATTATGGTCATCTTAGTTTGCTGCCTTAACTATACATCAGAGAGGTGCAAATATATTTACCTGGAGAAATGCTAATGCCAATATATTCACATTTTCTATGCCAGAAGCTTGAGGTGCAAGGACAAAACTGAAGGAAATGTACAACTACTGCATAAACTGGTTTTTTTTTTTAAGTTTACATAACAATATACATTTTATATATTATTTATCTTATAAGATATTATATTTCTTAAGTTTGAGTCAGAAAAATGTTAAGGAAAAAATCTTAAATATCTGGTTTTATTTTACTACAATCACCATTTCAAGATTAAATAACTTAAATAGATCCTAGTTTGTATAGTGAAAATAGACATGTTCATCCCACAAGCTCTATTGAAAGCTATGATAAGGGGGAGAGAGGGAGAGAGAGACAGAGAGAGAGAGAGAGAGAGAGAGAGAGCGAGTGTGTGTGTGTGTGTGTGTGTGTGTGTGTGTGTGTGTGTGTGTGTGAAAGAGAGAGACAGACAGATATAGAGAAAGAAAGAAAAAAAGGATTTTCTTCTTGAGGGGTTGTCAGGGAAGATGATATATGGGAATATATTGGATAGAATGAACTTTTTCTTATTGTTTGTTTTGTTTTTCTTCATTTTTGCTTTCATCTATAAAAAGGAAGGAGCTCTATTCTGAAGAGTCTTTCTTTGAAACCCATGGGAACTACCTTGACCAAGACAAATTGGCAGAATGAAGTCTCAAATTGTTCTTGAAAGGTTCTGGGACAGTTGGTTCAAGCATTATTTGTACTCTCCAGACTCTTGATGCAAATCCATACAACACACAAAAAGGTTTTCAGAGAAGTTGCTGGTTCCTCTTCCATTTCCCTTCTTTTTTTCTATAAAATTTTTGATGATTATATTGGTCTAAAATATACACTTAGAGGGGGAAAAAAACTCTTTAAAAGTGGAATTCTGTATCTTTGGATTTTATTGGCTGGTACATAGAGATTATTTATTCTTTAAAAATAAAAGAGTCTCAACAGGAAATTAATATACAGAAAACAGCAATATTTCCAAGTGAATCTGCAATTACACAATAAGTAAAAAAAAAGAAGAGTCAAACCTTGCCATATCAGATTCCATTTTTGTATTTCATTGTCTTTTTCTATAATCTATGTGTTTTGCTTTTATTATTGTTTTAATGCAAGTTGAAATAATTGTGAAAACTGACTTCATTGTACAAATAAATTGCAAGTTATTTAATCTTGAAATGGTGATTATAGTAAAATAAAACCAGATATTTAAGATTTTTTTCCTTAACATTTTTCTAACTCAAACTTAAGATATATAATATCTTATAAGAGAAATAATATATCAAATTTATATTTTTTGGCTAGCGTTTAAATCTACAATTTACAAACTGGCATAGTAACAGTATGATACAGAGAAAATAATATTGAATTTGAAGTCAGGATGAATTTAAGAAACACCTGTGCCGAATACTACCTTTGGGTAAGTTACTTAAATTCTACGGGCGTCAGTGTCTTCTTTTGTAAAATGATAATGCTGTCAATTGCACAGGGTTACTGTAGTTATCAATGTCAGTGCTCCTGAAAACATATTACAAAACTTTTTCATGCCATAGGAAAGTCTTCAGAAGGGCTTCATCTCTTCTAGTAGCATGCACCTTTAGGAAAGCAGTAACACAGATACAGTCAAAGGCTTTTGAGCACGAAGGGTGAGAAAGAATAAGCAGACCTGCGATGGAATGACTTCATTGACTGTAAAATGCTCACCTAAAAAATAATCTGGCAAACTCCACTGGTAAATTCTAATGGAAAATATCCTGGCTATCGCAAATTGTATGTGCTATTAGAAAGGCTCATGCATATGGGTTATTTTCATCAGTTTCTATCTGGTTCTTACAGGATAACTTTTGGCTATCTAAGCAGATATATAGAGCCCTGAAACCTGAGGCATATATATTATTGAAATATTAGGGTAAAAATGGGTGTATTTTAATATTTCATGGCCACAATATTTCCTTTTGTGTGTGTGAGATACACACACATACGCACACACATACTCTTATAGACTTTTTGGATCAGTAGTCACATTAGTACAAGGGTGGAATCAGCAGTCCCCAGGCACTGCTGGGGAGGGAGGAAGAGAGGAGGATGGGGGACAAATGAAAATACCAGTATTAGCTGGGCTCGTGCCTCAGCCTGTAATCCCGCGCCTTTGGGAGGCTGAGGTGAGTAGATTGCCTGAGCCCGCGGGTTTGAGACCCACCTGGGCATCTTGGCGAGACCTCAGCTCTACAATAAATCAAAAATAAATAAATAAATAAAATCAACCGGGCGTGGTTGCGCGTGCCTGTAGTTCCAGCTACTCGGAAGGCTGAGGCAGAAGGATCGCTGGAGCCCAGCAGGTCGAGGCTGCCGTGGCTGGGAGCGGCCACTGCACTCCAGTCTGGGCGACAGAGTGAGACTCCGACTCAAAAAAAAAAAAAAAAAAGAAAAGAAAGAAAATATCAGTGGACCTGGTCCACTACCAAGGGGAGTGAGGACCATCTAGAAGCCCAGACTTCACCTGCTCACAGCATACTTACTTATGTAGTGAATGTTCACATTGTACCCCAGAACTCTATAATAAACAAATACACTATAAAAAGAATCAAAGCCGGGTGTGGTGGCTCAAGCCTGTAATCCCAGCACTTTGAAAGGCTGAGGTGAGAGGATTGCCTGAGCCCACAGGCTCGAAACCAGCCTGGGCAACTTGACGAGACCTCATCTCTACAATAAGTCAAAAAAATTAGCCGGGTGTGGTAGTGTGGGCCTGTAGTTCCAGCTACTTGGAAGAATTACCTGAGTCCAGTAGGTCAACGCTGGGTTGGCTGTGAGCATGTTACTGCTCTCCAGCCTGGGTGACAGAGTGAGACTCCAACTAAAAAAACAAACACAAAAAAAAATCAGATAGCATCTTATTTTACAAAAAAAAAATTAGGTCATGAGCAATGTTGCTGTCCCATGCGGAGGTAATTTTGAAGGTTTTGTTGTAGGCCAAGTAGGAATACTGCATTATTGGCGCCTCATTCCTACAAAAGCAAGTAGCAGTAAAAACTGAATGTAACAAACATGTACAGATGAGTATCACTAATAAGAAAATTCAAGATTCGACATTTTTAAAATCTTGGATTTCAGAATTGTGGGTTAGGGATACTGAGTTGGTATGTATTCTGCAATTATTCCAAAATTCAACTATTCGTCCTGCAGTATAATTTTAACTATGAGCAGTACAGTAAAAATCATAACACTTTCTCTCTCTCTCCCTGAAATCTATGCGGGCAGATAATCAAAGCTTACACAAAGAGTTGGTCTATATTCTTAGAATAACTCTATTATTATTGTTGCTATTTATCTGTATAGAGTATTTATCATGTAAGAGGACATAAAATTATCTTAATTAAGTTGTAGGCCATAGAGCAAATAAATGTTCATGGAAATTATGTAGCTCATTCCCTATTTGAAATATTTCTGCATTGTGACGAAACTTGATTTTTACTTTGTTCTTGTTTTATGTGTTTATTTTTTTTGTTAGCTCTCTACTTCTTTTGTTATAGTTTGCACTTCAAAGAGGTTATCGTTTATATATACCCTGAGTACTTATAGAGGAAATTTATATCACATGCATCTTAAGGATTGCTATTCAAATCCTGCCTCTATTACTGACTAGTTGTTAGACACTGGGCAACACTTGCAACCTTGCTGCAATTCAGTGTCCTCATCTGTGTGAATAGAAGTTTTGAGTCAATGATCTTATAACCGTTGGAGTCAAGATAATTATTAGCTCTGTTTCACTACAGTTCAAACTGTTGCTCAAACATAAATTTTCTCATCCATCAGCCCTTATATTTTAAAAGAGTAGAATTTGGAAAGATCTGTAACAGCTTTGTATATTTTCCTTTTGATGTTTATATTAGTATATTTCAATGTTAATAAAAATATGAACACTTGTCGAGACTGCTTATTAGATTCATTTACATAATTGTTTCAACTAGGACATTCTTGCAAAATAGAAAAGAGATGTTTATTTTTTGAAATAATTATATTTGCCAGGAGTTTTATATGTATTACAATTAAACAAGAAAGGTGTATTTATTCTCACCTTGTAAATAAAAAAAGTGAATTGTCAGATTTACATTACATATATTTTACAGAATTAAAATTTTTTTTCTTAAGAATTCAGCTCAATCGTATATCCTGAAAGGTACGACATTCTTTGACAGCTGGATTTCTGAGAGCATTGCCATCCTATTCATCTCCCTTATTTTCCCCTAAATTCTCTACTTTTCCATTGGTCACTACTATTTTCATCCAGGGATCTTTTGTCGACCATGTAATACCTACTAAAAAAGGAAGAGGACTATTGGACTTATGCCAATTATATCACTGGCATATAATGAAATATGGAATCAGAGTGACTAAGGTGCATGCACTGTGGAGCTGGTGTTTCTGCCTTTGAGGCTGGATTCTAAGAATTTTTAGCTCATGATCTGTACAAGTTTGGTAGACTCTGTATTCTTTAATAGACTTGCTTGCATAATGGGGATGGCAATAATAGCATCTAAATGGATGTTTTGATGGTTAGGCAAAACGAGTCATTTTGTTTTATGAGGAGATAGCATTAAATACAGAAAAGTAGATGATAATTTCAGGCCTTCTTCTATATCACTAAAAGACTATACTCTCAACGTCTTTAAGCTGTTTCATCCCATTTGAAATTTCCATACTGACCCAATTAACAATTCGAGCATTTGGGATTTATTTGCTTTTTCAATTCAGCCTCCTTCCCCTCAGTTTTCCTGACTTCATCCCTCTCTGATACCGTAGCTCTATTTTAGACACTGATATCGGCATCTCTGACCCCAGATTGTAATCAGACCCATGTGTGCACTGCCTCACTTTATAGCATGAGTTTAATGTTCTCGATGCCTGGACTGCATCCAATATTTTATTAACTCAGCCATGGTTTCTCTGAAGGAAGTGCTTAAGCCGTTTTCTTGGTACCAGATACGTTTATCATGTTGGCTCTATCCCTAACTAGAGAGGATAACTCTGAAAAGCTGGGGCCTGTGAGCTTACGTTGGGTGAGAGAAAGATTGGAGGTAAATTTCAGGACAAAGTCTCCTTCTCAGAAAATATATTCTGACCCTCTGCTTGGAATGTGGGGGACAAAGGTCCAATCTGCTGATTTGACGGGAATTTCATCCACAAGGTGGTGCACACTGTCTTTCTCTGTTTATAGCTTCTCCATCTTGAACAACAACGTTCAATGTTATATTTTTCACTGAATTTATAGAATAATTGCTTTTTTGATAGATAGATTTAATGTCATGTGTTATAATCTGTCTTATTTTGTATTTCACTTTTGGTTATGTTTTAGACATTAACTCCGTGTGTGTGTGCACGTGCACTTGGTTATACAATATAAGGATTAAACCATATTATTACATCAGATAGTACAGACCTGGAAAATTTGGGGGGAATATGAGTGACATATACACTCCAATAAGGAAGCATTATTGTTTTTGTAGGAGTGGTTTGACAAAAGTAGAACAATAAGGATATACTGATTATTTGTTATTTGTTATTTGCATTTGTTATTATCCATATGCTTAATTATACAGGTATTGGTAAACACAAAGGGCGTGCCTTGCGATTATCTTGTAATTGTCTTGTAAGTGCTCTTCACAGTTATCATTCAGATATGATTGACAACTGAAATTAGCAGTGGCTACAGTTAAAAATAGGGAAGATACATAGATGCCATAGGTATCAATTTAAAAAGAACAAATACAGCCCCGCAATCCGCCTACTAGGAATATATCCAGAAGAACTCAAGTCACTGTGTAAAAAAGATACCTGCACACGTATGTTTATTGCAGCATTGTTCACAGTAGCAAGATATGGAACCAACCGTGCTGCCCAATAAAAGAGGACTGGGTAAAAATATGTGGTACATATACATGATGGAATATTATGCAGTCATAAAGAGAAACAAAATCATGAAATTCACAGCAAACTGGATGGACTTAGAGTCTATAATAATGAGTGATCTTTCACAGAAACAAATAACTGAGTATCACACGTTCTCACTCAAGTGGACCTTGACAAATTATTGTAATACTCTAAGAGAATGATTGAGTGTAGTGGGAAACTGCCAGGAAGGGGGTGGGGAAGTGGGCGTGGCAGCAATGGGAAACTGCCTGGGGAAGGGGAGGCACACCTCAGTAACAAGGGTACCTGAATAATGAACCTTTGTATACCTAACCCTGAATTGTATCCCACATCTTAAAAAATATAAAAAGAAATTTAAAAAGAGCAAATGATATAACAGGAACAGCAGTCATAGAAATGCAGCCATTTGGTAATGCATGTTGGAGCTTTGAAGAGTGATCTCATACACACTATTTTCACTAGATCGAGTGTCACAGACATGCCCAAAACTACATCTTGGTAGATCAGATGTTACCTGCTTAGACAGATCCGGGCATATGACAATACAAAGCACTCCGGAAAGCTTTCCGTCTTTTTCTGAGGCCAAATAAGCCAGAAGCTACTCCATAGAAAAGTTATCTATAACGAATGACATAGCATTTCTCCACAATCCCAACGCACTGCGCAGTTACTACTACATAGGACCCCAAAGAAAAGCTCCACATGGCACCCCTATTTATCAAAGATACTTCAAAAACTGACAATTAAAGTTACAAAAAAAATTGCCATTAAAGTAAAGTAAGTGCAAACTGCTCTACCCCTTCAACTCAAGTATCTAACATCTCCAGTTAATTTCAGGAAATCTTTTGATCAATAGTTCTCACTCTTATTTCTGCCCTGTAGCGAATAATCATTGCAGAGTGTTTTAAAGATACTGGTGTTCTACTTATCAATGTTGTGTTTTACTTTTATTATGTCTTTATTTTTAAAATGTGGAGTACAATTCAGAATTAGGGAGATAAGTGGTCATTGTGCAGGTAAAATTTGAGCCTCCCTTTGATCCTCACTTTTCCTGGTTTGGGATTGGATAACCTTATTTATGCTGTGTACCCCTCCCTCTCCACCGACAGTGTCCTGCTACTGACAATCCCTTTCTTATAGTATTATGTTTAATGCTCAGTCAGGAACAATTTATGAGTGATAATAAGTGGTGTTCAGTTATTTGCTTCTGTGATAGATCACTGAGTATTATAGACTCTAAATCCATCCAAGTTTCTGTTAAGACCACAATTGTGTCCTTCTTTATGGCTGCATAATATTCTACTATGTATATGTACTCCCTTTTTTTTTTTTTTATCCATTGCCCTTTCAATGGGCCACATGGTTGGTTCCATGGTTTTGCTGTTGTGAATAATGCTGCAATAAACATGCATGTGCAGGTATCCTTTTTATCGAATGATTTGAGTTCCTCCAGGTATTATTCCCAGAAGGTAGGTCTTATGGAGGTCAATTTTTAGATCTTTTAGGAATTGCCACACTGTTTTCCACAGAGATTGTACTAGTTTACACTTCTACCAACAGTGTAGAAGCATTCTCTTTTCCCTGCATTCTCTCCAGCATCTGTTGTTTTTTTAGTTATTGATGATAACCATCCTGACTGGAGTTAGCTGGCTTTTCAGTGTGATTTTAATTTGCACGTCTTTGACGATTAGTGAGACTATGCATTTTTTCATGCATCTGTTGTCTCCTCATATGTCCTCTTTTGAGAAGTGTCTATTTGCTCACATTTTAATGGGATTGTCTTTTTGTTTTGTTTTTCTTTTTGGCACATTGAAATTCCTTGTGGATCCTGGATGTTGGGTATTTGTAAGACATACAGTTTGCATTTTTTCCCCCATTCTGTGGGCTGTTACCCTGCTCTCTTGATGGCTTCCTTTGTTTTGCAGAAGCTTTTCAGTTTGAAGAGATCCCACTTGTCTATCCAATGTCTGTTTTAAGGCTTCAGTGATGGGATTGTCGTCCTGCAAGGGACCAAGTTTTGGGTTGAGTAAGCAGATGTCACAAAATATATCCACTATAGGATTTCAATCTCAATATGCCTGTGAGTACTTCCCTCTAGATCAAGACTGCCAAATAGAACTTTTTGAGATGACAAGATTGCTTTACATCTGTGTTATATAGTATGGTAGCCACAGTGTACATTTAACTGTTGAATACTTATAATCTAGCTAATACACCACACAAATGAATTTAATATTATATAAATCTAATTAATTTTAATTTTAATAACTGCATGTGTCTAGTACTGTCAAATTTACAAGCTTAGATCTGTAGCATTTCAAGGAGTTTCTGGCTACAAAACTTCATTTGGCATCAATTACATTTGGTTCTATGTTTTAGGGAGCCAACCAACCAGTTATAGGTCTCCATGTTGCTTGAGAAAATAATTAAAGTTAGACACCGATTAGTACACTTATATTCATAATATTAGCTTGATATTATCTTTGCCCTGTTCCAGCACACTTAGAATTCATTATTTCTTTGAATCTACTCAAAGCAAGAAACCAATTCCAAATTTCTATGATTGAAGTTCTATACCCCAGGGAACCACTTCTGGTGCTAGTGATTGTTTTAGTCAGACTTTGGTCAGGGAATCAGGATAACAGAGTCACTATGAGTTTTATGGAATAACTAATTTATTTATAGGAATTATTCCTGAAATAATTGTTTGAAGAGCTATGGAAAGAGAATTGGAGATTCAGAAAATAATAACTAATTTCCTTAAGCCCACAGACATGGATGGACAAATTTTAGCTTTTCGGGAAATCTAGGGAGATCAGCACATTCAGTCCGTGAAACGGGATTGTGAAGAGGCCCTCTAAAAAGGTTTATGAGAAGTTGTCAGCTCCTGTGATCTGCACTTCTGTGGTTCTGCAGGCAGATGTCTGATGGCGAAATCAGGGACTCTTCATTGATGAGGACTTGTTTCAAAAATAATATTAGTAAGTTGATAAAAATAGGGAAGATCAATGATTGGGTTAAAAAAAAAAAAAGTCTAGGATCTGGTGAGCCCTCTGTATCAGTCTATCACCATACCTGATGGTGAAAACCTGAGAACACTGACTACTACTTGATTTATATCTTCCAAATCTCATGGAAGCTTCAATTTTGGACAATTCCAACCTGACAATATACAGGAAAGTGGTTCTGGGAAATACAGTTCTCAGCTTAAGCAAGATGACATTAGTAAAATACAGTTCACTTTCTAATTTCAATGTATACTTTTCAGATTAGCAATGATATTTCAGAAAAAATATCTGTCCTAGAATTGTGTTGTATAATTGATGATTGGTTACAAGATTTGAGGAATGATAGTTAGTGTGTGATGTTTAAAAACTCCAAATCAGGTTCTTTTGTTTCGTTTTTTTTAAAAAATATCATTGATATGGCACAGCTTCTTGCTCCCTTCTATAAAATAGTCTTTGGACTGAAAAAGGACGCCACTGCAATGGTGCCTGCTAATCCAATAATTCCCACTGATCTGGCAATATTTTATAAACTCTTTATTTACAAAAAATCATCTCTTATAGCTATGTGTTTATTTATTAAACTCTTTTTTATTATAGCTGATTGAACCAGGTATGCATACTTAGTCAGTCTGGGCCAATGGGCTTCTATTTTCTGGGTGATTGAAATTATGACTAAGAGAGAGTTGAGTTATTCTCATTGTGAACTGTAAACTCAGAGCCTGTCACACATCACTACCTACCCTTTGAGCCAGAAAAGCAAAGTGAATTAATCTGTCCTGGGAATGAGAAAAAGAGGTCTAAAACTGATTTGCTGTAAGGTGTGACGTCAAGAGAAAAAAAAATTCTCATCACTTAGTCTCAATTTTAACTTTTTTTTTTCTTGAGGGTATTTCTGTCCTGACTCCTTTTTGTTTGTTTTTCTAAAAGTTCCTCTGCTAGCCTTAAACTAACTTGAATTCATTTCTATTAAAAAATGTCTTAACTGCCGGGCTCGGTGGCTCAGCCTGTAATCCCATGCCTTTGGGAGGCTGAGGTGAGTGGATTGCCTGAGACCGTGGGTTCGAGACCTGCCTGGGCAACTTGGTGAGACCTCATCTCTACAGTAAATCAAAAAATTAGCTGGGCGTGGTAGCGCGCGCCTGTAGTTCCAGCTACTTGGAAGGCTGAAGCGGAAGGATCGCCGGAGCCCAGCAGGTCGAGGCTGCGGTGACCGGGAGCAGCCACTGCACTCCAGTCTCGGTGACACAGTGAGACTCCAACTCAAAAAAAAAAAAAAGTCTTAACTAATATAACACCCATATTTGTATTACTCCAGATAGCATTATAACATAGACAGTAAACTTGAAATAATCTATTAACTTACTTACCCATTATAGTGGGTAGTAGAATAATGCCTATTTCTCAAGACTCTCTGTATATTACAGCTTTATGAAGATAGGTCACCAATGTTTTCTATGTACACAAAAAAAGCAATATTAACTATTCCATGTCACCGAATCAGAGAAATATAGTAGTTAAAAAAGTAAATTCTAGAGTCATATGACTCTAGTCTAAATTCTAGTTTTTTTCTGTTGGGAGCAAGAAAACAATGGACAATTAATCTTTGATCTTCATTTATCTTATGTGTAAAATGAGGATAATAATAGTACCAACATTATAAGTTTGTTGCCATAATTGCTTCAGTTAACATACTTAGCACATAAAGGGTATACTATTAAACATTTAATATGTGTTAGAATTATTATGTGAATCACAAAATTCGATATTCTGAATATAAAACTTTTTGCATATTTGATAGAATATATTTAACAATTTTGATAGGGTACCATTATGAGGACATTATAAAGGCATGGTGTTTCAGGCTCATTATTTTGTAGTAAGACTATGGCATTTCTTAAGTTAGACAAAAGCTACTTTTGTTATATTCTTTGTGCTGGTTTCCAGTAATTTCACAGCAAAATAAGATAATAAATTCCCTCCTTGATCATAAGTCTCAAATTATGCTGGCTCAAAAGTCTTTGAAAATGTGAAGATAAAATAATGATTTTCCGATTTGTTCAATGGTCAGAGGTGTTGCTTAGTTTTCTTATTACATATTCATATCATACTTAAATCTTTCGATTTAATCAAGTAAATTGTAGTGAATAGAAATACAAAAGAATAAGCATTACCTTAAAGAAAAAGAAAGAGAGAAAGAGCATTTCATTTCAAATATATGTTACAGTAGGTGTCAAAAGAGAACTACCTAGAGCCAGGATATGGTCTTGTGGTAGCTACATCTAAAACACACGCATGCAGCATTGATGGAAGCAATAGAATACTCACTCATGACAGTTTAGTTAGCTACAGAGTTTGTAAAATAGTATCTCAAGTGATTTGATAATTTATTGTGTTTAATTTTCTCTATTCTAAAAATGAGTGATGCTTTTACATTTAATGATATACAATAATTTTCCATAACTCTAACATGTTTTCCCACAAGCTATTATGTAGGCATGCAGTATATCTAAAAATACATCTAAGTTACAGAATATGTCATCTATATATTTTTAATGGTTTCCTTTTCTAGAAACTCTGAAAGAAATGATGTAATTGTCATCTCCTCAATGCACTTTTCTCTCATATGGGTCCTAGAATCAGTTTCCAGGGATAGAAGAAGCTTTGAAAATTACATTAGAGTTAAGAAAACTGAGCCTGGCATGTGGACTTGATTTGACACATATCAGAAATCTGAGACTACTCCAGGCTCCTATTTCCCATTCTGTACCCTGTTGCCACTGCTTTCTGCTTATTGCTTCTCAATAAATCACCAAATTTGTTCATTTTTGATAATGAATTTAGAAGGATAAAATTTAGATGAATAAAATAACATTTGTTAGTCTAATCTATGCTGATGCTAAGTTTTCATTCAAACGGATTAGCTCAAGGCTGTTTAATTAGGACTTCAAGGTTTGGGTAAATATTTTTCCCCCCACAAAACGGATTGTAAAATTTAGCTTCTTGTTGGTTGAAATGTGTATAAGCTTCTGTGGCTTGAGGTCCATTCGCTCCCAATTAGGCATGCTTCTATGGAGAATCAAGATGATAACCTTTGTCATTCCATTCACTGCTTATCACAATCATGCTCAGGAAAGTTCTCTTTCAGTTGAATACTGGGGATCTTTCACTCTCATCATCAATTAGTCATGTGAGGGTCTGGGAGTAGTTGCCCTGCTTGTGCTTGCCTTAACTCAACACTTCTTCTCTACTGTCATCATTATTACTATAACTACCCAATATTCCCTGAAAACAATAATATATGATAGGATAAAAGTTCCATGGAGTACTATAGTACCTAACTGGGAGGCTATTAGAATGTTAGACTTACTTTGTTAATTAGTAATAATGAGTGGTGTTTGTGACCCTATTCTGGGTGAGGCATATTATAAAGTTATAAACTTTATTTTTATGGTTGATATTGTTTCCCTATTAGAGACTAAGGAATGATATTTGTGAAATAATTTACATTAGGTTCGATTTAATATTGGGTTGAGACAATCACAAGCAGTGGGTAGAAACATAAAACAACTACCTCCAACACCCTATAATTTTATGTTACTTTCTTGTAAAACAAAAAAAAAATATTACAGATACATATAGGTCTGTTAAAGTGAATTTAGATCATCTTTTAGATACAGAAGGCTGCACCAAGTATAGACATTTATCACATTCATATGATAGCAAACAGACAAAAATAAATCACAAACATGGGAACATCCTTTGTATTAGCTAATTTCTTCTCAGTCCTAAATGATATAAGGTGGCTCAGCCTGTAATCCCGCGCCTTTGGGAGGCTGAGGTGAATGGATTGCCTGAGCCCGCGGGTTCAACACCCGCCTGGGCAGGCGAGACCTCATCTCTACAATAAATCAAAAAATTAGCCGGGCGTGGTATCACGCGCCTGTAATTCCAGCTACCTCGGAAGGCTGAGGTGGAAGGATCTCCCGGAGCAGGCCGAGGCTGCGGTGGCCAGGAGCGGCCACTGCACTTCAGTCTGGGTGTCAGAGTGAGACTCAAACTCAAACAAAACAAAACAAAAACAAAAACAAACAAACAAAAAAGCTTGTCCTGATATACCATCATTTATTTATCCAGTTATCAGCTGAAGGGCAACTTGGCTGATTCTACATTATGACAATTTTGAATAAAGCTGCTATAAATATCCACGTGCCAATTTTTGTGCTGGAATGAATTTTCAACTCCTTGGTTAAAACTAGTGAGAACAATTGCTGGTTAATATGGTCAAAGCTTGTTTACTTTCATAAAAAAACTGTCAGACTAGCTTCCATTATGACTGTACATTTTTTCGTTCTGACAAGTAATTAATGAAAATTCCTGTTGTTCTATATCCTCAACAACATTTGACATTATCAGTGTTCTTGATCTTGGTCATTCTAAATAATGTGAAGCATCTTTTCATGTGCTTATTTGTCATCTGTATATGTTCTCTGATGAAGTGTTTCTTAAGGTGTTTGTCCCATTTTTAATCATTTTTCTTGTTATTGAGTTTTAAGAGATTTCTTTGTGTGTATCTTGGATAACAATTATTTATTGCATAAATCTTCTGCAAATCCTTTCTTCCAGTCTATGATTAATCTTTCATTATCTTGACATTGTTTTTTGCAGAACAGAACATTTTAATTTATGAAGTTCAGCTTAAGAATTCTTTATTTCATGGATCATGCCTTTGGTGCCATATCCAAAAAGTCATCCCAGACCCAAGATCATCTAGGTTTTCTACTACATTATCATCTTATTTTGTTTTGTTTTGTTTTGCTTTGTTTTAAGTTGGAGTCTCACTCTTGTTGCCCAGGCTGGAGTGCAGTCTCACGGCCACTGCAGCCTCGACCTGCTGGGCTCAGACGATCCTTCTTCCCCAGCCTTCCAAGTAGCTGGAACTAAGGATGCATGCCACCATGCCTGGCTAGTTTTTGTGATTTATTGTAGAGATGAGGTTTCACCAAACTGCCGAGGCTGGTTTCAAACCCCCGTGCTTAGACAATCCTCTCACCTTGGCCTCCCAAAGTGCTGGGATTACAGGCTGAGCCACCATGCCCAGCCTCTACTATATTTTCTTCTAAGAGTTTTATAGTTTCATATTTTACATTTAGATCTGTGTTTTATCTTGAGTTAATTTTTGTGAAAGAAATAACGTTTGTGTCTAGGATCAGTTTATTTTACAAGTGAATATTGGGTGTTTCAATATCATTTGTTGAAAAAAAAGAAAACGATTATCTTTATTGATTTGCTCCTTTTCAAAAATAAGTTGGCTATATTTAGGTGGGTCTACCCACGGACTCTCTTCTGTTACATTGATCTATCTGTTTATGCATTCACCAATATCACATTGTCTTCATTTCTATAGTTCTGCAGACCTTGAAGATCCATCGTAGTACTAAAAGAAAAGGTTTGACAGTGTTGGTAAACTATGGGGTGGGGGAGACAAGAGGTGGGATTAATGGTAGTCAATATCTGTCTGGGGACAGGGAGACACCCCTTATCCACAAGGGTGACTGAACGAAGCATATTTGTATACCTAACCCTTAACTGTACCCCACAATATTAAATAAAAAATATTGTTTAAAAAAACCCCCAGAAAGTCTTAAAGTAGAGTATTGTCAGTCCTCCAACATTGCTCTTCCTTTTCAATATTGTACTGACTATTCTGAGTCTCTTGTCTTCTCATATAAACTTTAGAATTAATTTGCTGATACATATAAAATAACTTGCTGATATTTTAGTTGAAATTTTGTTGGATCTATAGATCAGGTCGGGAAAAACTGAATCTTGACAATATTGAGTCTTTCTATTCATGAACAAAGAATACATTGTAATTTATGTAGTTCTTCCTTGATTCTTTCATCAGAGTTTTATAACTTTCCGTATATAGATCTTATACATTGTTAATTATATTCATACATAAGTATTTTATTTTCAAGAATATTAATGCATATTATGTTTTATTTTAAATTTCAAATTCTATTTGTTTATTGCTGGTATATAAGTAAATTGACACATATTGTGCAACATTGTTATAATTGTTTGCTATTCTTAAGAGATTTTTTTGTCAATCCTTTCAATTATATCTTGTGAACAAGACAGCTTTACTTCTTCTTTCACATTTAATATGCATTTTACTTCCCTTTCTTGGCTTTTTCATTAGCTAAACTTTCAGTGTTATATTGAACATGAGTAGTAAAGGAAGACATTCTTGCTTTATTTCTATTCTTAGTAGAAAATCTTCAGGGTTTTTACCATTAAGTATGATGCTAGCCATAGGATTTTTGTAGATATGCTTTATCACGTCATCCAATCCTAATTTAAGCGGTGTTTTTAATTATAAGTAGGTATTACTTTTTTTATTTTTTGAGTTGGAGTCTCACTCTGTCGCCCAGACTGGAGTGCAGTGGCTGCTCCCGGCCACGGCAGCCTCGACCTGCTGGGCTCCGGCGATCCTTCCACCTAAGCCTTCCAAGTAGCTGGAATTACAGGCATGCGCTACCACGCCCGGCTAATTTTTTGATTTTATTGTAAAGATGAGGTCTTTCCTGCCCAGGCGGGTCTCGAACCCACGGGCTCAGGCAATTCACTCACCTCAGCCTCCAAAAGGTGCGGTATTACAGGCTGAGCCACCGAGCCCAGCTGGTATTACTTTTTTATTTATCAATTAATATTTTTTCTTTAGCCTGTTGATGTGATGAATTACACCAATTAATCTTCAAATGCTGATCCATCCTTGCATACATGGCTTAAATTCCTTTTTGCTGTGGTAAATAATTTTTAAATACATTGTAGAGCTTGATTTACTAATATTTTCTTGAGGATTTTTGCATCTATGTTCATAGGAGATACCGCTCTGTAGTTGTATTTTCGCATAATGACTTTGATTTTATTATGGCAGTGCAGATCTCATAGAAGGTAATAGGAAGTATTCCTTCTGCTTCTATCTTCTGAAAGAGATTATAGAGAATTGATATAATTTATTTCTAATAAATCTTTGGTAGAACTTACCGATGAATCCAACTAGGCTTGGTACTATCTGATTGAGAAGGTTAGTTATTTAACAGCTATAGGCCTATTCAGGTTGTCTGTTTCCTCTTGTGTTAGTTTGATCATGATTTCCCAGAAATTTGTCCATGTATCTAGATTATCAGATTTCTAGGCATAGAATTGTTCATCGTACTCTTTTATAGTAATTTTAATCTTCATGGGATCTGTAGTTATGTCTCCACTTTTATTTCTGATGTTAATAATTATCTCTTTTTTTTCTTAGTATGACTAGAAGCTTATCAATTTTATTTATCTTTTGATCAATAAAATTTTTATTTTATTAATTTTCTCTTTTTATTTTTCATTTTACTGATATTAGCTTTATTTTTTTCTTCTGCTTACTTTGTATTTAATTGTTTTTGATTTATTTAGAGACGAGGTCTCACCAAGTTGCCCAGGTGGGTCTCAAACTCACGGACTCAGGCAATTCTCTTGCCTCGGCCTCTCAAAGTGCTGAGATTAAAGGCCTATAGCTTTCTAAAAGGAAAATTAGTTCATTGATTTTAGATCTTTATTTCTATTATACATATTCAATGTTATAAATTTTCTGTGACGACTGCTGTCACTGCACTACACAATACTCGATAAAGTGTGACTTTATTTTTAATTTGTTTAGAATTTTTGAAATTCTCTTGAGAGTCCTTCTATGATCCCTGTGTTATTTAGAAATATATTGCTTGCTCTCTACTTATTTTGAGATTTTTCCAGTTATCTTTCTGCTTTGGTATCTTGTTTAATTTCAAGGTCTGAAAGCAGATCTCATATCATTTCTATTGTTTAAAATTTGTTAAGGCATATTCCATGGCAGATAATATGATATATTTTGGTAAATGTTCTATGTGAACTTCAGAAAAAGGTGTATTCAGCTTTTGTTGGACAAAAGATCATATAGATGTTTATTGTATCCAGTTGTTCCCCTTTGTGTGAGACAGAATGCCTAGATCTGGCTGGAGTTGTTTATTTTCTTCCTCTAGTTTTGTTAGACTATGACAGAACCACAAAATACTAGGCTGTGTTACACTAGTTTCTCTCAAGGGCATGTTAGGTAATAAATAACAGAGGTCTGACACTTTTTCAGAATGCTTTATTTCCCCTCTTCCCCTTGTCAGAAGAAGTAGGAGCATTTTCTCCTGTACTTACTGTTAGAACCTGGTTAAACTCTTGCAGGCAAAACTCACAAAAGTATGAGGATCATACTTGACAATTACAGTTAAAGTCTGTCTACCCTGTTACTGATTCCCCTGGAGGTTTCTGCTCTGGTATGTTGTGGTTCTTTCTATCCACCTATTAGTGTATCCAACTTTTGTACTTGAAGTTTGTCCCATGACCTCGCTTCTCTTATAGATTTAATAAAATATATTGATTTTTCACTTTGTTCATCTTTTTGACTTACTATAAGAACGATTTCAACATTTAAGCTGTTTACATGAGGAAAAGGAAACAAAAACTCAGCTCTGTAGTTTTGAAGAAAAAAATACACAACTAGCAGAAATAAAAGTCACACAAGATTAGGATGATTCCATATTTTATTCTATGAAAAATTGCAAAATACATTTTATTAGACTCTTTAGTGTACATCTTCTACTTGCAGTTGGTACCAGTACTATAGCATGCAACATATAGCTGTTTCCAAGGGCCAGATCAGAGAAGCATTAGGGAAGGCAAGTCATTTTGCCTTCTGAGTGTTACTCTCTTAATAGACACCTTTGGCTGATCTTAGGCAATGGGAGTAGATATCAAGCATGCTGTGCAGTGGATGTTATCTTGAGAAAAATGAATTAATTGCAAGTTAATGCTGATAATCAAATGTTTTCTTGATAACAGTCTTTTATTTTTTTTTTTTTTTTTTTTTTTTTATTTTATTTTATTTTATTTTTTTTTTGAGTTGAGGTCTCACTCTGTCACCCAGACTGGAGTGAAGTGGCCGCTCCCGGCCACTGCAGCCTCGCCTGCTGGGCTCCGGCGATCCTTCCGCCTCAGCCTTCCAAGTAGCCGGAATTACAGGCGCACGCTACCACGCCCAGCTGATTTTTTTTGATTTAT
>NW_007248126.1:556401-566178 GCF_000164805.1 Carlito syrichta
GGGCTCAGGCAATCCACTCACCTCAGCCTCCCAAAGGCGCGGGATTACAGGCTGAGCCACCGAGCCCGGCTGATAACAGTCTTTTATTAAAGATATAAAGTGGAAACTTTTATAAATTCAACTGGTACATAAGTGTCTCATTGTTGTTTTTGTTCCAAACACAAATAACGTGGAATGTTTGTCAGAAACATAGAATGTACTGCCTTTGCATAATTTTGGTGGCATCTGGAACCAACACGTGCCCAAACTTCACTTTCTACTTTTTGACTTTTTAAATTAAAAATTTCAAGTTAAAAATTCCTGCTGCTTATCTACCTATCTATCTACAACCCCCATACACACAGACTCACACACATATATACATATTATTAATATGTAAATGCTTATCTATGTGCACGTTCATATGTAGGCAACCATGTAAGTATGCATGTGTGTGTAAATACACAGTCACGCATCACTTGATGAAGTACATACATTCTGAGAAATGTGTCATTAGGTGAGTTTGCCATCCTGTGAACATCATAGCATATACTTATAAAAACTTTGATGATATAGCCTAGTGCACACCTAGATTATATGCTATAACCTATTGCTCCTAAGCTACAAATCTGTACAGAGTGCTACTGTGTTGAATAGTGTAGGCAATTGTATCACAGTGGTAAGTTTTAATATATCTAAATATAGAAAAAATATGTTAGAGAGTATGATAATATTATGGAACCACTATCATATATGTGATTCATGTTTGATCAAACCTTACACATCATTATGAAATATACATAATATATCACTATTTAGATGGGCAAGTTTGGGAACATAATTGTGTGTGTGTGTGTGTATATATATACACACACAGACATATATACATATAAATGTATATAGACATATATAGACATATATACACACACACATATATATATGTTCACAGCTGTGTTCATGTTGACATGTGGTGATTGCTTGCTGAATGTCATTCATTGTGGTTGCATGTTTTTGTGTGCTTTGCAAGAACGTCTGAGCTTGAATTAGAGCAATGAACAAGCATTACACTTCTTGTTAAACTTAGCAAGAGTAGAAGTGCAATCAAGGACATGTTAGTCCAAGTTTCTTGGGATAATACCATGAAGAAAACGGCAGGGTCCAAATGGGTTAAAAGTTTTCAGAGAGGGGATAAATTGTGACTGATAAGGCAAGGTCAGGATGGCTGTAACAAGAAGATGTGACAAGAACGTTGCAAAAATCTGTTGAATTGTGTGCCAAAATCTTTGGCTGGCTGTGAGAAGCATAGCAGATCAAACAAACATTAATAGCGAAACAGGACAATCTTAACTGAAAATCTTGGCATGAGAAAGGTGTGTGTAAAAATGGTCCTGAGAGAGCTCTTGCATCCATGACAATGCATCAGCTCACACAGGACTGTCTGTGAAGAAGATTTTAATCATGCTTCCTACTCAGCAGATCTGACCCCCAGTGACTTATTACTTTACCAGAAGATAAAGGAAATATTGAAAAAAAGACATTTTGCTGACATTCAGGACATGGAGGGTGATACAATACCAGCTCTGATGGCCAGAATGTCCAGAAAAAGAGTTCCAAAATTGCTTTGACAGGTGGATTAGGCACTGACATCAGTGCATAGCTTCCCAAGGTGAGAATTGTGAAAGTGATGATTGTGATCTTCAACAATGTGGTATGTAGCACTGTTTTCTAGAATGCCTTCATAAACTTAATTGTCAGACACGTGTGTGTGTTTATACATATTTGTATACATATATATTTGTATATATGTATACATATATGAAAAGATAATCTTATTCATTTTTTCAGTATATCTACTTTTTTTCCATAATTAGTTGTTATGTCTATTCTATGGCAGATTTTGAAAGCTGTTTTCAAGTGTTTATTTTTAGTAAAAAATATATGTTTTAGTAAAATATATTTTTCCAGCCTTTAAAGGCTTAAATTTTTTCTGATTCAGAATCTATTTTTGAGACACCACTGTGTGCTTCTGATTCACAGGCCTGCTTCACGATTGATTGTTTAAAATGGTTTTGTGACAATCTCTTTCTGAAGCAGACAAAGAAATAGATGAGATAATGTACCATTATTTATTTACAAGGATTCTATCTTCATTGATTGACATCTGAACCCAGAGGAAATATGATTTCATTTTTCCCCAACAGGGTGAATCAAGTCTGTCAACCAAATTCGCCCAAGTAAAATATCCTTTTTATCATATCAAAGGCAGAAAAATGATTTTCATTAGCCAGAGCACAAAGCCTGGAACTTACTTTCTTGCTTCAACTTACCATGATCTGTATGGAATTGAGAGGAAGTCAATTAAATGTCCTTTCTCTTTATGCTCTTATTAATTTGTACACATGCTGAAAATTTCTGTCATAATTAGAAACTGTGTTGGATTTTTTTCCTTTTTTTAACTTTCTGGAAATAAGAGTAAAAATTTTTTTCTTTGAAGTGAACTGGAATTGGTTACTCGTATACCAGCACTGACAGTTGAAAATGGTATTATAAGATAATAACTTTCCTTCACTATTATTTGCAGCTTTAATATTGAGAAGGGAAGAATAATTGGTTGTTATGTCTATTCTATGGCAGATTTTGAAAGCTGTTTTCAAGTGTTTATTTTTATTATTTTGTGTTCCTTATATAAAGATAAAATAAACAACTAAAATGAATTATGAAAAAGAGAAAACAAGCTCTAACTTCCCTGAGGGAACAAAAATATACAATTATGACCAAACTAAATAATGTTCAGAAACCTTCATGTTTAAAGGAAGATATTGAGTACAGACTATTTTTATTCAAAAGATTTATACAAGTCTGCTATCTTCCATACCTAAATGTCTGAAGCTTTAATTGGCTTTCAGTTTAGTTGGACCATAAAAGTAAAAAAACAAAATAATAAAATAAAAAATAAATCTCAGTAAAAGTCTTTGGGTATTAAAAATATCTGAGCATTTCAACTGCTACATGCAATTTGCCAAAATCCATATGGCAGTTTAACTTATATCTGATGCAAATATCTTAGTGATTAGTTTCATTACCAATGAGATTAAAGAAGATAATAAGGGACTATTGCCAATTGAAAAAAAAAACACTAAAAGGTTGCACAAACGGGTTTACATTAAAATTAACAGTTTGGGGGATCATAAACCTCAATATGAAAGACAGAAATTGTGTAGGATGTGCTTACACAAACTGTGGTAGAGATCTCCTCCTTTTTAAACCAAACAATTCATTTTTGCTGACTTCTCAAAAAATATTATTATTATTTTTTCTTAAATCAGGTTGAGGAGGGGAGATAATCCCTCAGCATGCAGCAATTTTGTTTATAACATACTCAATATTCTATTAGATAATATTAGACATGTATTAGGCAAGGCAGTCTCAGCGCTGAACTAAAATTTAGCTCACTTATTTCAACCTAAAATGAAGTACATTGAATTGCTCTACAAACTGGCTCCTTTAGGTTTGTACAGCATGAACTGCATCGAAGAACATGTCAGAAATATGAAATCAAACCCCCATATGTTTTCTGATTCCTTATTTAAACAAGATTTCCAGGTAATGCATGTGCACATTGGACTCTGGAAGCCTTGTCCTAACAATATGTCCTCTGAATGTATACTCAGGCCCAACATTTTCAGTTACTGGATAATTAATACCTTGGGTAACCTACTTTATAATGGATAATTTCAATGGTTATGAAAATCTTTTATAAAACAGAGAAAAAATCTGCTTCTGTTCAATTAGACTAAATTATTTTTCTAGGGCAAATCATTGCATGTTTTGTTCTTTTTTCAGCATAGTATTTTAGATAACTTAAGTATAAGCCCCTCTTTTTACTCTTCTTTAGCTCATGTTTAGTGAGTCCTCAAATTACAGAGTGATTATTCCCCTAAATTTATTGGATATTCTATCTAAACTCCATCCTAATTTTTGAGAACCAGATGTGACCTCTTGATTTGAAATGCAAAAAAGTGCAGTGACCAATATAGATTTGAGCCAGATTGTTGTCTTCAATATTTTTACATTTTTCTTCTGTATGAATCCTACTGAGAGACTGCATTTATCTCACTTGAGAATGGGGGCATAACATTAAACTGGCAAATCATACTGAGTTTATAGTGGTCCTATACCATCTCTGTATTTTTTCTTCTGTTCGTGCAGCATATGCATGTCAAATCCATTCACCGAGCTCCAAGACTGATCTCTAAAATAAGTTGACCACACATTGCTACACACATTTTGTTTTTATATCTGAAGCAAATTTCCTATATACTTTTCATCTTAGATTGATTACATCATCTCAACTGTAAATCATAATTTCCATGTTATATATTTGTTAGTTATTTCACGCAATATCTTTTGAAACAGGTGGGATTTTACGCTATCATCTGCATATAATAAATTAAGATTATTATTTACTGTATAATGTTATTGTGTGTGTCTTTTTCCATGCCTGCTGGACAGAAAGAATTTACTTTCGTGGAAAAAATGTATACTTTGAATTCGATCACCAATTTAATTTTGAGGAATAAAGTTATTTGAATGACCTAAATGACTCTACATGAAATGAAACTGCCTTTTAACTCTATCTCTTATTATTCTAACTTTTCCTCACATCCCCTTTTATTATTTTCCTCAAGAGCTATTTTATAAATAATATCTGTGCTGACCATTTTAATGCTCCCCAACTCTATTTTATTATACATTTACTTTTTCATATCTCTTAATATTTTCTAATCATGAGTTTTATTTCCTCATTTCATTTGTGGTAAGCCCTCTATCACCACACACACACACACACACACACACATACACACAAACATACTCAGATGCATGTTTGTGTATTTTGTTCACAGTATTATTCCCAAAATATAGAATGTTGCCTGGCATTCAGTAAGCTGTCAAAAATGTTTACTGGCTGAATTAATGTGTAATTTTTTTTTCTCCCTAACCTTGTCTGAGCTTCAGCTTGCTCATCTATAGATTGAGAAAAACAGCATATCCATTGCAGGTGTTTGTTTTGCAAAGTTCCCAGCCCCAAGTAAACCTTAATTATAGTTTCTAATATGATTTAGAACAAATTTTTGTGTCAATTGACTAAATACATTGCATTCTACAATTCCCAGTATCACAAAATTTTGAAAAATAATGAAAAAGTCTGAAAATACTTTTAAAATTTATTTTTAATAGTACTTTTGCCAAAAGTAATAACAATTCTTAGAATTATTCTAACATATAAATAATTTCTGCTCAATTTACTGTAAGTGATCTTT
Organism: Carlito syrichta; assembly: GCF_000164805.1. NCBI lineage: Eukaryota > Metazoa > Chordata > Mammalia > Primates > Tarsiidae > Carlito > Carlito syrichta. The sequence continues at coordinate 561,702 of NW_007248126.1, forward strand.
TAACTGTTCTTATTGATTCATAAATTAATAAGTAGGAGGTGATAAGAAGCAATGTCCAGCTCTGCCATGGAGGAGAAATGGACCTTGGAAAAATCTGCAGATGTAAGCACAACATGTTTTAATAGCAAGTCTGCTACTAGATTTTCCTGTATAGTCAATGACTTTCCTCTGAGCACATTGCCTGCCATGAACAAAAATAAATAAATAAAACAAAAAATGCCTTTAAATGTTAATGTAAATTTAGAAACTAAAGTAGGAAAGAAAATTATTAGAATTCTTGTATTCAAATGGAATATTCTGTGCCTCATTCACAGTTTAAGCTCGCGCACTTTGCTTTTCTTTGCTCATTTTGGATTAAAATGACAGCCAAGGAATGTGAATTCCTCCCTTAGAACTATCTAGAAGATGATCCACTAAGAATGTTCAATGTTAATTGTTTTATTAAAATAATACTACTGGCATCCACCTCCAAAATTCCAATGTTGTCTTTCATAGGAAATTTAATAACAAATAGTGCTCAAATATGAGAATATACTTTATTTGCAATAATTTACCAAACAGGAAGACTTCAGATATTAATAACAGGCAATGATATATGTTTTAGAAGGAAGGAAGGAAGTTGTAATTAATCATAGAGAATGTTCTCTGCGTGATTTAAAGCAAAAGATGTGACCACCTTATTACAAGCACTGAGAATGTTTATAAATTCATGTGTATGGATGTATTTATATTTATGAAGATATTTGTGCATTTTGGGGCCTGAGAGCACAAAAAACCAAAGAAGAAATTACTACGGTGTGAAAACTCGGTACAGAGTAAGCCAACATTATTGATAACAAGATATTTATTTTTTGTTCACTAATCTTGTAACTTATTACTGATTTGTGTATTCTCTTAGAAAAGTTTATATTTTCTCAGCTATGTCCAATATTTATGTTGCTCATTATCAAATTATCAAAACAAGGTAAAAATAATCAGTAGTAGCATAGTTAATGGGGATGAATATGGTGATAAGGGAAATGAAAAAAGGGAGAGAACTCAAAAGCAGTGGAAATTGTGTAAATTCAGAAGCAAGAATCAGGGACTGGCTTTTCTTGATCAAATATTCTTACCAATTTCTGCATTTTCATCTCTTACTGAGAACACTTGTCTGTGTTTTCAGTTTTGTTTCACAAGCAAACACACCCTGGGAAACTTTTGTTTACTAACTTCATCAATAGAAGTAAATCTTGGAAGTGTATGTGTGTTGGTAAGTATTCAGACTTGTAGAATGCAACAGTTGTAGAGGCATGAACACCTCCACTTAGATTTCAAAGAATGTTGAAAATACCTCGCAGCCCAAAAGGGGAAAAAAAAAAGAGCTACAGTAGCAGGTTTTCCAAGGTGACTTCACACTAAGGAGCCAGGCCACCCCCAAGTGTGAAGCTCTAACCTGGGTGAGCTGTAGCCACAGGACTTTACCCCATGAGAGGTGCATTAGGGGTTGTTACCAGCCAAACCATCAGAGTGGCACTTTCTGAGGCCTTGTGGATCAGCCTCCCACCTGTTACGTGAGACATGAAGTCAAAGGAAAGTTTTTCTTCAGTTTTAACATTTAATATTGTTTCCCCCGTCTGCTTTTGCACTTACTTGGAACGAAGTATCTCTTTTTCTTGCCTATTTTTCCCCTATGGAATGGAAATGTCTATGCTATTCCTGTCTCTCACCGGTGTATTTTAAAAGTAGCTAACTTGTTTTGATTTCACAGGCTCACAGCTGGAGAGACTTTTCCTCAGGATGAATCATACCTTGAGTATTACCCATATTTGATTTAGATGACATTTTGGAATTTTGAGACCATGATGGAACAAGATAAACACTTCTATCCCTTTGGATAGAATTTATGTGTAGTTTTTATGTGAGAAGGAGATACATTTTAGGGGATCAGGAATGAAATATTATGATTTAAATGTCCTTGCCAAAACATATGTTTAAATGTAATTGCCATTGTAATATTATTTAGAAATTAGTCCTTTAAGTGGTAATTAGATCATGAGGGCTGTGCTCTCATGTAACCATTAATGCTATTATTTTGAAAGTAAGTGAGTTATAGAGGGAGTGGACTCAATAAATGGATAATTCAACCTGATTTCCTCTTTCTGTTTTGTGCACTTACTTTTGCATTCTGCCATGGAATGACCTCCACCAAATGGTAGTATGATATCCGTGAACTTCCCAGTCTTCAGAAGTGTGAGTCAAATAAATTTTTGTTCTTTATAAATTATCCAGTCTTCAGTATTCAGGTATTGCAGCAGAAAATGATCTAAGATTATTAACTATTAAAAAGAATTAAATTTTGCTAGATATTTTTATGCATCTCTTGAGATGCCTCCCACCCGTTCTCTTAATGTGATATAATTTTCGTATGTTGAACCAACCTTGTACCTTAGGAATAAATTATACTTTGTATGTCGTATGAAGGTTTTATGTGCTGTTGAATTGATTTTGCTAGTTTGGCTATTTGCTTTTTTCTTGGAGTTTTTTGTTTGATTGGTGGTCTAACTTTGGTATTGAGGTAATGTTGGCCTCATGAAAGAAAATGTAAAGCCTTTCTCTTTCAACTTTTTGGGTGGTTTTGAGAAGATCTGGCATTTAATTCTTTTTTAAATGTTTGGTAGTGGTCACCACTAAAGCTATGAGGCTTTGGTGTGTTTTTGTTTGCTGGGAGAGTTTTGACAATGTATTCAATCTCCTTACTACCACATTTTTTTCTCAGATTTTCTGTTTCTTCGTGATTCAGTCTTTGTAGTTTGTGTGTTGCTAATAAAGTATTTCTTTTTTATTATCCCATTTATTTACATAAAATTTTTCTTAGTCACTTATAATCCTTTTGATTTCTGTGGCATCTGTTGTCATGTCTCTTCTTTCATTTCCAATTTTATTTATTTAAACCTTTTTTTCCTTATTCCAACTAAAGGTTTGTCAATTTTCTGTGTATTTTCCAGACCAAGTCTAGTTTCACTTATTTTTTCTACTGGTTTTTTAGATTCTACTTAATTTATTTTTGCTCTGTTTATTTCTGTTTCTTCTTTCACCTAACTTTAAACTTGGTTGTTTTTTTTTTCCCCTTAGTTTTTGAGGTATAAAGTTAAGTTGTTTATTTGAGAGCTTTGCCTAGGTAGCCATTTACCACCACAAGCGTCTTTCTTAGCTCAGCTTTTGAGGCATACCATAAGTTTTGGTATATGATATTTTCATTTTTGTGTCAAGGTATTTTCTGATATCCCATTTGAATTGCTTTCTTGGTGCGTTGGTTGTTCATAGTTTCTTATTTAATTTCTACAAGTTTGTGAATTTCTCAGTTTTCCTTTTGTCATTTATCTGTAGTTTATTTCCCTTATTGTAGTAAACATTACCTGGTAGAGTTTCAGTATTTCTTAAACATATTGCAACTTGTTTTTGAACACACATCTAATCCATCTTAGAGAATATTCTCTGTGTGCTTGAAAACTATGTGTAATCTATTGCTGTTATGTTGAATGTTCTGTGTATGTCTATAGTGTTGTTCTATTCCTTTGTTTCCTTAACTATCTTTTGCTTGAATATGCTATCTATCATTAAAAGTGGATCATTTAGATATCCTAACACTGTAAACTACAATTTCTCTTTTTAATTGTAGCTGTATATTTTGGGGCTGTAAAATTGTGTGCATTAAGTATTTATAGTTTTATCTTCCCAGTAAATTGATACTTTTATCATTATACAATACCTCTTTTGTCTCCTGTGACATTTTTGACTTAATGTCTATTTTGTCTTACATAAGACACTTCTGCAAACTTTTTATCATCATTTTTATAGTCTATATATTTTCATTCTTTGATGTAAACCTGTATGTATCTTTACACTGAGTCTCCTATAGACAACATTTAAACGGATCTTTATTTTATTTTATTCATTGAGCCATTCTGTGTCTTTTCATGAAGAAGTTGAAGCCATTTATACTTAAAGTAGTTACTGCTAGAGAAGAACTTAGGACTGCCATGTTGTTAATTGTTTCTGAGTGTCTTATAGGTTTTTTGAACCTCCTTTTCTTTCTTGCTGTCTTTGTGTTTCAATGACATGCTTTGTGTTTCATTGATATGCTTAGATTTCATTCTCATTTTCTTTTACAAATCTTCTACAGCTATTTTTTAGTGGTAATTATGAGGCTTACATTAAACATCTTACACTTATAATAATATATTCTATGTTGATAACAAGTTAATTTCAATTGCATACAAAAAACTGGACTCTTTTACTCCCTGGCAATCACTTTATGCTGTTGAAGTTACAAAATTCACCTTTTTTATTTTAAATACATTACATATTTTATGATTATAACTATCTTTTATACTTTTGTCTTTTATTATATCTGAATTAAAATGGATATAAACCATTGATATATTACAATATTCTATATTTGTTGATATTTTTATATTTTCTTTTTTTTTTTTTTTTT
>NW_007248126.1:566198-573997 GCF_000164805.1 Carlito syrichta
CCCAGACTGTAGTGCAGTGGTCGCTCCCGGCCACCGCAGCCTCGACCTGCTGGGCTCCGGCGATCCTTCCGCCTCAGCCTTCCAAGTAGCCGGAATTACAGGCATGCGCTACCATGCCGGGCTGTTTTTTTGATTTATTGTAGAGATGAGGTCTCGCTGCCCAGGAGGGTCTCGAACCGCGGGCTCAGGCAATTCACTCACCTCAGCCTCCCAAAGGCGCTATTTTTTATCCAAATGCTCTTGTGTTATAGTCTAGTATCTTTTTGTTTCACCTTGAAAAAGACTGTGGCACTTATTGTAAGAAAGGCTTAGTTATGTTGAATTTCATCGGCTTTTATTTATTGAGAAAGTCATTATTTATCTTTCTTTTTAAAGTATATTTTTTGCCAGAAATAGTACTTTGGGATGGCAGCCATCTACATTTAATACTTTGAATATTTGATCCTATTTCTTTCTTGCTTACATGGGCTTCGTTTGTGAAATCTTCCAGTGGTATTATGGAAGTTCCCTTGTATTTGGCACTTAACTTTTCTTTTGATTTCACAATTCTCTTTTTTGTCACTTTGGACAATTATAATGTTTCTCAGTGTGAATTATTTGGGTGTATACTGGTTCGTATCCGTCAAATGTATTGAATTTGAAAGAGTCTCCAGATTTGTGTTTTTTCAGCTATTTTTTTTTTTTTTTTTAGTATAAGTCTTTTCCCTTATAATGTTTTTACTTGTGAGACTTCCATAATGTGTATATTTTCTCTCTGGTGGTTTCCCATAAGGGTCTTAGCATTTAATTACTCTTTTCCATTCTTTTTTTGTTTCTACACATTAGACTGAATAATTTGTAATGATCTGTCTTTGAGTTTGCTAACTATTTTCTTTTGTTTGATCAACTCTGTTGTCAAAACTTTCTATGTTTTTCATTTCAATTTCTGTATTTTCTATTTTAAAAATTCTGTCATATATTGTTCACATTTTCTGTACATTTGTTCTTATCATTGTGCTAATATATCATTTTCATGAGTTCATTGAGCACCCATATAATGGTCTTTTTGAATATTTTTGTAGGTAATTCATATACCTCTGGTATCTGGAGATTTACTTCTGTCTTTTGATTGTACCATATGTCCCTGTTATTTCATATGTCTTGTGATTTTTCTTGGGACTCCTGTGCATGAAAGCAAAACAAAAACATATAAACCAACAACAAAAAAACCATAACCAGTCAGCTCTCTGAGTCTCCACACACTGGCTCCACACAACAAAATTCATCGACAAGTCCAGCCAGAGATTCTAAAAACTTATCTAGCCTTTTCTGTGGGTGTATCTTTTCTGGACCTGCCCAAGTATATTTCTAATTTGAGAGATTTATTAGTTTATTTTCTATGAGATGACAATTTTATGCTCTTGCTGGTATTCTTCCATGGCACTGCAGATTTTTTTAAAAATTATTACTAGCTTCTAGGCTTCTAAAATGTGCCAACTCCCATCATTTCTCTGAGTGGGGCAAGACAGAAACCAGTTCTTTAAGAAGCTCCTTGAAAGGTTGGAAAATATTACCCACTCTTCACTTTTCTCTTCTTACCCCTCTCACAAAGAGAAAGGCCATGAGGCAGTATTGACCTCTGGCTGCTGTACTGCAAGCCTTCTGAAGTAGCCTTGGCAAGTCTTTCAATTCAACTCTCTCTCTCTTTCTCTCTTTTTAATTTCTTCAGCTGTCCCTAGGTATCCGAAGTATGCTGGGTCCCATCTGTGCTCCAATACTAAAAACAGTTCATCAGGCAGTCCTCTTAAAAGAGAATGGAATAAATGCACTTTCCAACTCTTATCCTTCCCAGGAAGAATTCAGGAGTTGGAAGTTGTTTTTTACTTGCTCCATAATGAGCCAAGAAGAAGTATGGCTAGTAAATACTTGACATCATTGCCTTTGTTCCCTTTGGCTGCCAACTTGGAGCTCTTCTGTTAGTTCTTACATTCAGGCAACACACACACACACACACACACACACACACACACACACACACACACACACACACACAACCAAAAAACCCACATTTGTAATGAAAATTCTCCAAAAAGTTTTAATATCAAACTTTATTTTAGTATTCCCTTATCCTCCCCAGGAAGAATTTGTAGGCTAAGAATTTTCCCTTGATTGTGCTGCACTTAGGTGAAAGGAGGAACTATGATAAGAAAGTGACACACATTTTTTTTGCAAGCTTTAATACTGCTGATTTTACATTCACCTGTGTTATATGATCTTCGTAGCTGGTTTCATGAATTTTTACAGACAGATTTGGTTCATATATTGTTTGAACAGTTATCTCTGTGAAAGAGAAAAAGATCTGGAGCTACTTGTTCTGCTATATTGTTGATATCATTCACACTATATAAACTTTTTTTATCCCCCCTTCATGATACTGACAAACTAGATTAGTTGATGAACTATCTTTATATCTAAAGCTGACTGCCCAGTGAACCACTAATGCTAGCAGGACTAGCTTATTCCTGCACTTACTCAGCAGTGGGATAAGTTGCATGTTCTCAAAGATACATATGCTATTTGTGTTTATTATTCTAATTACAAAATTAATTTAAATATATTTTTGTGGAATTTTGATTATGGAGATAAAATTAGTTCTACTATTTTTTTAAATGTCATAAAATAAGATGCTAAAATGATTTCTGTTTAGTTATAAACAAAGTCATTTTCAAGCATTTAAAGAAACATAAAAATACATATTTTTGTAGAAATCTTACCATTTTAGTTTATTAAATTATTTTTTATTAGTATACAATATTTTTGCATATTTATGGGGTATCTGTGGTATTTTTATACAATTATACAATTTGAATAATAAAATCAGGCATTTACATATCGTTCACCTTAAGCATTTATTTTTTTCTTTGTTTGATACATTATAGATCTTCTCATCAAGCTAATTTGAAATGTACAAAAAATTCTGGTTAATTATGATCACTCTATCTTACTATCAAATGTTATAATTAATTAATTATTTTTATTTAACTGTATGTGTGTACCAATTAACCCACCCTTCTCTATTCCAAGTCCACTGGATATATTTAAAGTCTTGGTTAACCACCATTCTACTCTCTACCTCCATGAAATCAACATTTTGCTCTAGTTTGAGTAAGATAATATCTCATTGTGATTTTGATTTGCATATCCCTGATGATTAATAACGTTGAACATTTTTATACATTCAGATTTCTTCTTATATTTTAAAAATATTTCTTGATTTAAGAAATCAAAAATATATTCATTGTGACATAAAGTTTTAATTAGTGCACTTGAATTGTCTTTAGTCTAAATCAGATGAAACAAGTGTGAAATTAATGTACCTTTGAAAAGTGTGATATATTTATAGATATATCTTCTATAGAAAGATATATCTATCTATAGAGAAGAAGTCATCTATCATCTATCTTTCTGTGTTTTAAAATGTTTCTCTATTTTTAATATTTTTCCTTGTTAACTGGCCCCCAATCAACCTGATGACGTTACACAAAATTGTCTGTGGTGTCTTAAATAAACAGCATCTGTAAGCCACTGAAATTTCATTATTGAACCCAACAGATACAGCTCAGTGTTATCCATTATACAACAAAATCAGGAGAGAAAAAAACTTGCTAGCACTTGCTTTAGATAACAGTGACTTATTTCTTAAGGATGTCAAATAAATTTTGTAAATTGAGAAGTTTAAACCTATAAAATATTATCAAATGTAAAATGAATGTTCAAACCATAGTGATGTCAATTTGGCTAATTGCAAACTTTAATAGAGTGTTTCGCATTTTTCAGTGGGTGTCTCAGTTGGTAAAGGGTTTCTATTGTTTTGTTTTTTCCAGAGAGATTCATAGATAGTAATGTGTATCCAAAAGACAAAGAAAGTAATTAATTTGAGTAGATTTTCCATATTAAAAAAAACAAAAAGAAAGCAAAAAATATATAAAAGTTTCTTTACAAGATAATTTCAAAATATACTATTTGTCCTCTTTAAATTTTACAACTAAGAGGGCTAATGAAATAGAAAAATTGCTTGAAAAATAGGTTTATATAATGTAACCTGTTTAACTTTAAAATCTACCAAAAATAATTGTTCAGAAGCAGTGCAAAAAGATCCTTTAAGACTCTTGAATGTATATATCTGATGATTTTCTTTTTCTCTCTGCCTACTGTTAGAAATGTGATCTTTCTTTGAAATTATCATTTAGTTAAGACCTAAAAACAGTTGATAAATATTTTAGATGGAAAGTATGCTTTTGTTCAGGTCATACTTTAAATTATTGCTTATTTCAACCAGAAATTAAATAATTTGATATTTAAGGAATCAATCTGGTCTTGGCTCTCTTTCCACAGGGCTTATTATATTTCTATGTGAAAATGAGATAAGAGATTTGAGGTACAAAGGATTTTGCCTAATATTCGGTACCTTTCAGTTTTTTATTACCTACCTTCTTGTCATATACTGTGCACTCAAAATGGAAATGTTTAGGTTTGACTAGCTTTTCAATTCCTGTGCCCACATTGAAAATAATGTGCTTATGTCTCTGTGTAGGTAGGTGTGTTTGTGAGTGTATGTCTATGTCTGCCACTTTTTCTGCTGCCATGTCAGAAACAGCCAGTTCCCTACCAAAATTTTATGAAAGATTCTTAATTTTTAAATCATGTCAGAATTGTAAGAGTTGCTTTTGCATGTAGCAAAATAAATATTAACATTTTGTGATAAACATTATTATAGTATTTTTTCTATGACTTTCCACTATATTTGATTCTTGACCAAATTATAATTAAATAAATGTGTTTTTTTACATTTTTCTTATCATTAAGTTGCATCTTCTCTGCTGTTTTCTTAAAAATTACTTAAGTTTCATTTGTTGTGGATTAATTTTAAATGTTCATAAGTGATATTCCAACTATCCTTTCAGGGAGAATTTCACTGTTATAATGATGGTGTTTTCTTTATATAGCCAGTTGCTTTTAGCTTTCTGTTTTTAGGATTTGTCCTCTATCTTTAACTTTAGAATATCTGATTACAACGTGCTGTGGAGAAGAACTTATTGCTTTTTATCTTTCTGTGATCATAGAGTCTTTTGTATCTGAATGTCCAAATATCTTGCTAGATTTGAGAAGTTTAATCTACTATTTCCCCAAACAGGTTTTCTAATATTTTCTTTGCTTCTACACCTTTGGAGATACCAAGAATTCATAAATTCAGTTACTTTCTGTTGCTCCAAATGTTACAAATTTTCTGTTCTTTTTTTTTTCTTCTTTTGTCTTTATTTTTGTCTGACTGAGGTATTTCAAAAGACCTGTATTCATATTTTTGGATTCCATTTTATTTCTGTTTTTGTCTATTGTGGAAGCTTTTGAATGCATTTTGCCTTTCCTTTAATGAATTATTTAGTTCCAGAATTTTTACATAGTTCTTTTTACTAATATACATATTCTTGTTAAATTTATTATTTATATCATGAAATTTTTTTGGATTTTTTTCCCAATTGTTTTTCAGAATTCTCTTGTATCTCGCTGAGCTTTTTTAAGAATAATATTTTGAATTACTGTCTTGCATATAAAAATATATTAAAATCTATTGTTAGGGAATTACTGTGTTCCTTGTCAGTGCCTTAATTGACTTTTTTTTCTTGTTCATGTATTTTTATATTGATATCTGCATATCTGGTGTAATAATTGCTTCTTCCTATTCTCAGATTTACTTTCATAGAAAGGCACTTTTTTCTGAAGGCATATCTATGCAGCTGGTTGAATTGGGGGTACTTTGGCTTTAATTCTGTGTATGTGCAATAGTGTAATTTCTGTATCATTTCATTGGCTGTGAATGGCATTCATGGTCTCTGTGATTGCCTTGGTGGGTTAGCATGCAATTATTAGTGGAGGCTGTGGTGGCTATGCTGGAGATTAGGATACCAGTTGGACCAATCTTCAGGATCTCACTGTGGTATTGGTGAGATGAGCACACCTATCCTTTCTCCACAGGTCAATGTATGTTGGTTCTTGTATTGGCAGTTACTAAAGGACTGATTTTGGGCCCTCCACGTGGCTTTCTTAGATTCTGGTCGCAGTAGTGATGGACTGGACAGGTAGGCAGGTTTCAAATGCACCTGCAGTCAGAATGACATGGTCAAATAATATACCAGTGTTGGGATGTTTCTCTAGATCCCAAGTGCTGTGTTTTGATGTTGGCAATGCTGTGGTCTGCCGGTCCCATCATAATGCCTGAATGCAATGCTTGCATGTAGGTCCAGCTGAGGCTCTAGCAACTGGAAATCCAGGCCCTGTGTGGCCACGGCTTGTTATGGGAGGTGAGGAATGTAAGTCTCCTTCATGTTCCAGTTCTAATGAGGCTCACACCCCCTTTCCCTGATAGCAGTATCCCATGCTCAACTTGTGTCACCGTCTTGGTCTTCAAGAGCCTCCATCAGCTCAGAAATAACTTAGTCCCCAAGGCAACTTACATTCTGCTCACACCCTAACTGAATTCACAGTGCCTCCTTCCTTCCTGTTGTCTATGCCTCACTCACTCCCTAGCCTCACCTGTGGCAGTGCTCTCATCTGGCTCCTAGATTTTTCCCCTGTCTCAACAATGAAACCTCAAATTTCTGGAATGTGCCAGTACCTTCTTTTGTTGCATGCCTTCTCTTTTATTATATTTTTTATTCCCAATGATGTTTTTACATTCTTCTTCCTGTGGTGACCAGTACCTTCTGTCTATTCTTTTTGGTTGTCTCTTAACTTGCTCTCATATCACTTTCATTGCTAAGAGATACATTTTTGTTTTAAATTATGGATCTATTCTTTTAGTTATATACTTCAATGACCCAAGGCATATGATACTTGCTATAATCTGGTGACTGACTCTATCTATAACCTCATTTTGAGCCATGTCATGCTAACTGTATGCATAGAATACCCCAGATTTATCCCTCTTCGGAACCTTTTTTTTTTGTTGTTATTGATTTTTCTACTTGAAACAGTGCTCTGTTCAAGTTTTGTATGGTTGACACTTTCTCATTCAAAGTGACACATTTCTTCATCATTTGATTGATTGAATATATTTTATGCTTTTTCAGTTCCTCAGTTTTTTACAGTATTTATAATTATCAAAATATATGTTACAAGTCCAACTATTTGATTTCCTTGCTTTGATTTTTAAAAGAATTCTGCGTTGTTATCCAGGCTAAAGTGCAGTGGTGTGGTCCTATCTCAATGCAGCCTTGAATTCCTGGGCTCAAGTTATTGTCCTGTCTCGCTCTCCTAAGAACTTAGGAGTATGGAGGTACACCACCATAACTGACTAATTTTTCTCTGTTTTGTTCTATTTTCATTGAAAAAACAAGAGGAGTAGAGTCTTGTTATGTTGCCGAGGCTACTCAAACTCCTGGCCTCAAGAGATCCTTTCACATTGGCCTCTGCAAGCAAAGAGATTACAGGTAGAAACCACTGCAGATGACCTGATATTATTTTTCGTACACATTTCCTCCTATCAATATCAGAAATCAAAGATCATGACAAGAAAGACTGTTCTTTTATGACTATTCCCCCAATACCTCTTGGAATATCTAACCATGTTATTTCATTTTTTCAACATAAATTTAGCACGATTTCAATAGTTATTAAATTAGACACATCTTCAAATTTCTCAGATAGTCTTTTCAGTAAAAGTAAAGCTATTTTATTTTAGAATACTTCCACTAAAAATAAATTTTTTTTTTTTGCCGGGCTCGGTGGCTCAGCCTGTAATCCCGCGCCTTTGGGAGGCTGAG
>NW_007248126.1:574017-655972 GCF_000164805.1 Carlito syrichta
AATAATTAAAAGGGTAAAGTTTATGCTTTGTCTATTTTACCACAATTAAACAATTTTTTCAAAAATCAACTGTATTTTTACATGCTAACGATTATGAATTAAAATTTTTTAATTTGCATTTATGTATTGATATCATTTATAATAGTATCAAGAAATATGAAACAAAAATAATCTAACAAAAGGCATGACAGACCTATAAACTGAAAATTCAGCTGAAAGAAATTCAAGAGTTAAAATACAGTAAGTACCCTGCATATGGCCTTCAAGTTGCAAACTTCCAAAGATGTGAATGTGTATTTTTATTTTATTAATAACTTAAATATTTTATTTGTTTGCAACCAAGCTTGTTAACACTATATAGTGAAAATGTACAAATAATAATGTTGCAGTTTTGGGTTAGATTTAAGTCCAAGACATTCATTAAATAAAGAATCTCCAAAAGTGAATATTCCAGAAATTTATCTAAGCCATCTGATCAGAACCTTACTTTGGAAGATATTAGCATACATTTGAACTAAAATTCAGAATTTTTCAAAATAAGCCCTAATTTTAAAAACTATTCTAAAGCCGGGCTCGGTGGCTCAGCCTGTAATCCCGTGCCTTTGGGAGGCTGAGGTGAGTAGATTGCCTGAGCCCGCGGGTTCACGACCCGCCTGGGCAGCGAGACCTCATCTCTACAATAAATCAAAAAAATCAGCCGGGCATGGTAGCACGCGCCTGTAATTCCGGCTACTCGGAAGGCTGAGGTGGAAGGATCGCCAGAGCCCAGCAGGTCGAGGCTGCGGTGACCGGAAGCGGGTGACAGAGTGAGACTCCAACTCAAAAAAATTTCTTTTTGAGTTGGAGTCTCACTCCGTTGCCCAGGCTGGAGTGCAGTGGTACCCTCCCGGCCACCACAGCCTCAACCTCCAGCGATCCTTCTGCCTTAGCCTTCCAGGTAGCCGGAACTACAAGTGTGCGCTACCACACCTGGCTAATTTTTGATTTATTGTAGAGAAGAAGTCTTGCCAAGTTGCCCAGGCAGGTGTCAAACCCTCGGGCTCAGGCAATCCACTTGCCTTGGCCTCCCAAAGTGCTGGGGTTACAGGCTGAGCCTATAAATTTCTATTAGCTGAGTGGATACAAAAATGCCCTGCCCACATCCCCCCCTCAGGGAAGACTAGTTGTCAAAATTTTGAAGGTTGTCCTCATCTGCAGAAAGCCACTTTAGTCAAGGTTATGTTCTTCTTATGTCGGCTCATATTTTGTGATCAAGATGTGGTAGTGAGTATGCCTGGACATGTTAGGACTTTCTCCCCCATGTAGTTCTTAGAAATGAACTTCTATTAAATATCTTACATTAATTTTGCTAGAATATCTCATCCTTAGGGAGTTGGTACAGCAAGTGGTCCAAAATAGCACATGACAAAATAAAATTTAGGAGTTTAATCACTCATCTCTAACTTGGAAGTAAGGAACACACATCACTGGTAGTAAATGGCTCAAAGTTGGAGTCCAATTGCTATAAAAAAAAGTGGTGGTCAATTGTGTTGTATCCCAGTGGAGCAAATGTAAACGTGGATGTACTGTTTCAGGCATTGTGGAGTTATAGAAACACTAAGAGCAATGAATTAACTGGAGTTAATTACTATTACCAAGCACTATTGATGCTGAACATACCTATGGAACATCTGATTGCAAGGAAGAGATCACTGAAAGTTAGGTCTGAATAAAAGCATCTTTTATGTTGCATATATAGAAGCTTAGACACCTGCAGAAGAAAGGTAGAGAAGGACAAGAATCAAACACAAGAATTAATATTCTGAGAAAATTGACATCAAATGAAGTTGAATATCCAACAATGTTATCTTTAATACACCAAAGTCATGGCCCTGCTTGGAAAAAGCTGATCGTTTGAATATGCAGTGGAGATATGGTAAATATTCCTGAAAATTTTTACTCTTTCAATTTTTTTAACCCCCAATGTTGTTCATTTATGCCTAGTTATAGTCAGGAATTTGCCCTTGTTAGTAGATGATACAGAAGTGTCCGTTACATACATAAATAGCTATAGTCCTTCCTAACCAGTCAGGTCAATAATTAATGTTAAGTAGCATTAGGTGCTGACTTGTAGTGAGCTGGTTCTGATAAGAAAGTGAAAAGATTGTACCATTAAAAAACTAGTGCTATACATATAAAAATGTATTCTGAAAATGATGGATCAAAGGGTTTTGATCATAATATTAGATGTGATGATTATTGATTTAGGTGCACTGTTTCAAGATTCAGGATTTAACTTTCTGGCAAATAACCATAGAAAATGACATGAATCTATTACTAAAATTATCCCTAGAATGGAAAAAAGTGATTTGGATTGAGTAAAGATGAAATTCTAGATTATCCATTGTTGGAGTAAAGTATTAGAACGCTAAAGGAAGTAACTGTGAGTATACTATACATGTTCTGGAAGATTAGTAGATTCTTTTAGTCCATGGTAAGCCCCAAGTGATACTTTATTTACCAAAACCATAAAGAATAAGATGGTGAAAGTACAAAAGCATAAATAAGAATTCAGTGATGTTTCTTCTCTTGATATGGACCATTGGGTGGAGAAACTGTTACACAAGTTGACTCAGTGAGAGCAGTGGATGATAGACTCATCCTCCCCATTGCTAGAAGTAAGGAGGCAAAACTTCATCACAGATTCCAGGTAAATATAATTTTTACATTTCTTAGTAATATGGGAGTGAGAGCCAAGAGGATCAGAATCACAGAAAATTATGGAGAAGTTTAGAAATAGCATTCTGAGGGGAAAAAATAGATGACAAGAATCAAGGACATTTCTTTGATAATATCAGTACAGAAAATCAGATATTGCCAACCAATAGTTTGAGAGTGGTAGAATTAATCAAATGTGGCCTCACTATAATCTCTTTTCAAGTTTTCAGGACTGAGCTGGTTTTCAGACCCAGGATCCAATGATGGAACAGGTGTCTGTGTCCTCAGGAGTTAGAAGCTTGTCACAGCATACATTGTCATGAATTCCTCAGTTCTTCTCCCAAGGGATCTGAGACCATTTACTAGCTAATTGAGCAAAGGGGAAAGGGAAACTCTAAGACATTTTAAGAAATATTGGACACTGGTGGAAGTTGAATTTGACACTCAGCAACTTGAAATGTCATCATAACCTCTCTGTGAGAATGGGGTCATATGAAGATGAAATAATCAGTTGAGTATTTAAAAAGTTGTGCTTTACAAAATGTTTACTGGGCTTGTAAACTTACATATTGGTCATTTCTCTGATCCCTAAATACATCACTGAATTTGACATATGTGGTATATAGTATAATCTCAACATTGCTCTTTTTATCTTTGGGTAAAGATCTATCATAGCAAGGAAGGCCAATCAGAAGATCCTGAAACTATTCTTTACCCTGATTAAGATAGAAATGTTCATGTATTGATTTGTTTATTAACTTATATAGATTCAAAGGGTACATATGTAGGTTTGCTACATAAGGATATTGTGTGAGTGAGAGTTGGGCTTCTATTCAACCCACCAACCAGGTGGTGAACATGGTACCCAATGGATGAGTTTTATTAACCCTTACTTCCTCCCCCACTTTCCATCTACATGAGACCCCAATATTTGTTTGTCTGTTTGTTTGTATTCCATTCTTCTGTCTGCATTTACCCAGTATCTACTTTCAACTTATAAATGAAAACATACAATATTCAGTTTTCTATTTCTATGGTAACTCAGAATGATGGCCTTCAGTTACATCCATGTTGCTGCAAAGGACATGAGTTCATTCTGTTTTAATTTTGGTCTGTGTGGAATTTCATGGTGTATATGTACATATTTCCTAATCCAGTCCATCATTTATGGGTGCCTAGGTTGGTTTCATGTTTTTGGTATTTTGAATAATAATGTGATAAACAGAGTACTGCGGGTATTTTTGGTACAATAGTTTCTGCTCCTCTGCATACATACCCACAGGTGAGATTTCTGAGTTGAATGGTAAGTCTATTTTTAGTTATCTGAGAAATCTCCAAACTTCTTTCACCGAGTCTGAGCTACATTCCTACCAACTATAACAGCAACGTTGCTTTTTGGTTTTTTAATTAAAGCCATTCTGATTAGTGTAAGATGGTATCTAATTGTGATTTTTATTTGAATTTTTCTGATTAGAGATGTTGAATGTTTTTTAGAAAGGATATTAAATTCAATATTTTATTTATCAGAGAATGATGGAAATTCATACTAATCTTAAACGTTTAAAAGGCATTCTGCAGATTCAGTGTAATAACCATTAAATTACCAACATCATTCTTCTCAGACCTGGAAATGACAATACAGAATTTATATGGAAACATAAACCACAAATAGCCAAAACAATTCTTAGTAAAAGAAACAAAGCAGGAGATATCACACTTCCAGACTTCAAACTTTACTATAAGTTTACAATAATCAAAACAGCCTGGTATTGTTACAAGAACAGGTATATGGAACAATGGAACAGGATAGAGATTCCAGAAGCAAAGTCTCAATTTATCAAACAACTCATTTTTGACAAAACCTCCAACAACAACCACTGGGGAGAGAAAAACCTATTCAGTCAATGGTGGTGAGAAAACTGGCTGATCACACACAGGAGATTGAAACAAGACCACTACCTATTACCATACACAAAAATTAATTCTAAATGGATCAAATATCTAAAAATAAAACCTCAAACTATAAGAATCTTAGAAAACACAGGTGGTACCCTTATGGAAATTGGAACTGGCAACCAATTTCTATTCAGAAACCTAAATGCCCATACCTTAAAAAATAAGGTAGATAAGCAGAACCTCATTAAACTAAGGAGCTTCTGCAATGCCAAAGAAACCATCAAGAGAGCAGGAAGTCAGCCCACAGAATGGGAAAAAATATTTGCCAACTGTTTGTCTGACAAAGACCTGATGTCTACTATCTACAAGAAACGCAAACATGCCCAAAGGAAAAACAAACAAACAAACAAAAAAAGTCCCATTAAAAAGTGGGCAAAAGATATGAATAGACACTTCTCAAAAGAAGATATATGGGCAGCCAGCAGACACCTGAAAAAGTGCTCAGCCTCACTAATCATCAGAGAAATGCATATCAAAATCACATTGAGATACCACCTAACCCCAGCAAGAATGACCATCATTAATAAAACAAACAACAGACAATGGCAAGGAGGTGGAGAAAAAAGTACACTGGTGGGAATGCAAACTAGTGCAACCTCTTGTGATAATAGTGTGGTGATTTCTGAAAGAAATAGAAATTGACCTTCCATAGGACCCAGCAATCCCCCTGTTGGGAATATACCCAGAGGAACTCAAATCATTCTACAAAAAAGATATCTGCACACACAAGTTTATTGCAGAACTATTCACAATAGCAAAAACATGGAACCAATCATGCTGTTCATTGAAACTAGACTGAATCAAAAAAATGTGATACATATTCACAATGGAATATTATGCTGCCATAAAGAAGGACAAACATGGACTTCACAACAATTTTGATGGATTTAGACTCTATCATACTCAGAGATCTATCAGAGAAACAAAGAACAGAGTACCAGAAGTTCTCACTCATAAGTGGATGTTGAACAATTATCATTATACTATAAGAAAGTTATTGGCAGCATTGGAAAACTGTCAGGGGAGGAAGGGATACACCTCATCAACAAGGGTGACTGCATTATGAACATTTGTATACCTAACTCTGAATTGTATGACACATCTTTAAAATAAACAATTTAAAAGTTTTTAAAAAAGATATAAATATGGCAGACCTCATTTAATTCGTAAGTCTGATTCTGTAGAAACTAAAACACTATTAAATGATGATTGTAAAATTAATTAAAGCTCATCTAAACAGTAGCCTTGACTGCAGCAGCCTCATATTATGTTGCTAGGACAGATTAGTGTGACTTCAAGTATATGACACGTAACATTAATGTGGCAAACTTATAATTGTCTACCTTATTCAGCAATGTGGAACAGAATCTTTTTATTGAAAAGACAATAATCTTCCTCTAGCTGTGATTATTTTCATACCCTGTCTCACAAACTATGTTTGAAAAATCTCAAGATTTTAAATATCCTTCAAAATATAACATCAGTTTATCACATTGATAATATAATGTTCATCTAGCTTGATAAGAAGTATGTGGCTAACAAGCTGAAGGTCTTGTCAAATCCCAATACTCAATAGGGCAGAAGATAAATCTTATGGATATTTTTATGGGCCAAAAGTCAAAGGCATATCAGGACATTCCCAAAAAATGATAGACATTTTTGTATTATTTATATTTTTGCACTCTGTACCTTCTACTACAAAGAAGAAAACACAATGTCTCATAGTATTTTTCAGGTTTTGTGGGAAATATATTCCACATATTCAGATATTATTCTGACCCATATACTGAGTGAAAATAAAGGCTGCTAGCTTTGAATGTGGTCCAGAAAAGCAAAATAATATTCAGTAGATTCAGACTGTGGTGCAAGTATCCCTACCAATTATACCATGCAATCTAGCAGATATATGTTTCAGAATATCCTGTGTGGACTTTGGAAAGAATTGAAGAATAATTCTTTTTTTTTTTTTTGAAAAAAATAATTTCCAACATGCGAAAGCCCTGGATAGAGACTTAATTCCAGGATACTTAACTCCTGAGACAAGAAGTAGTTATGTGATCAGAGCTACTCATGAACTGTATCCTGTTACAGCTGCCAAATGATAAGCTTTTATGGCTCAGTAACAAATCATTGAAGATGGAATTTTTATACTGGGGATTGAGCCACATAGGACCAGAAAGTTTCACTCAGTGACCCAGATCCCAATGGGACCTATTACTTTTTTTGTCAGTGTCTATTCCTCACCATACACTTATAGCTTATAGGGAATTTCAAATATTCACCTGGAAGAAGAAAAACTTGGATCTAATTTTAAGGTAAAGAAACTCTTCATGTAGGAATAAACTGAAATAATATATATCCTCGCCTAATGTGGTCTTGAAAAACAGCGGCAAAGAAAAGTCTTCAAAATTAGCAGAACTTAAAACAGTGCATCTATCTGTCACCTGGTGTGAAAGAACTTGCCAAGTTTAGAGTCTATACCCACTCATGGGCATGAGATATAGTTTGTTTGGCTGGTGAAAAGATAAAGCCAAAATATATAAAGATCATGGACAAAGAGGTACATAAAATTAGCATATGAACAGACAAATGGACTTGGGGGTGAAGTATGAAAATCATTGTATCATATGTGAGTGTCCATCAGGCAGCATGTATCATGAAACCGGCACTTAATAACCAAGAAGACAGAAAGTTCTGACTTGGTGACATCAGTCATGCTGCACATGGCCACTCCAGTTTCAGCACACTGGGAAATTGAACCCATTTCTCAAAATGGCAGAGATTGAAGGTACTCCTTAGCCTGAAAACATGGATCTTACTACGAAAGCTTATTTAGTTAATGATGCTTTCAAATCCCCAAATATCAGTCATAGAGTCCAATGCTGAACCTCTGATATGGAACTTTTTGTTGATGTGATTAGTCAGCTACTAGATGCCAAATTGATTATATAGGTACGCTACCAGTTTTCAAAGATCTGGAGTTTTGGTTTTTTTGTTTGTTTTGTTTTATTTTTTGTTTTGCTCTTTGGAATACACATGGATTCCAAGTATGACTTTGACTTTCTTGCTTGTGAGTTTTTAGGCAGCATCACTATCTGAAGATGTTTTGAGTATTTGATCCACTAGCATGAGATCTAATATAATATTCTCTAGACCAGGGAGCCATTTTACAACAAAGGAGATGTATGAGGGATTCTATGTTCAAAAGATTCATTGGTCATATCATGTATTACATCACCTCAAATCTGCTGGTCTGACAGTACATTGCCATAACCTGTCAAAGTTCAACCACAATATCAGCAGCAGTACTTTATAAGGCTGGAATGACACTACATAGGATGCATATACATAATCACAAAATACCTTCATATGGCATTATTTTTCAATGAGTAAAATATGTTAATCTTGGAGCCAATTGGTGTAAGCAGTAGTGCCCCACACTCTGTAATTTCCTATGAACCATTTGGGAGCAACACAAATTTTAATTCCCTAATGGGAAAACAAGTTTGCTAGAGACTGTAAGTAGGAATTTGGATACTAGCTCCCACTTGGTCATTTTACACCAACAGACTAGCAGGAAAGACAAGGAACCGTTGTTTAGTAAGTGTAACTGATTCTGATAATCAGGAGGAGGGAAGCCTACAATTTCACAGTACGGGAAAGGGGGACTACGTGTGGGACCCAACTGATTCACTTGGCTACTTCTTGGTACTCATATGTTTAACTATGACTGTAAATGAACAGTTACAGCCACCCTAGCTGGAGAAGGGCATGGTAGACAAAGCTTTAGACATGTTAGGAATAAAGAGCTTAAAATGTGATGTTTTATTGTGAGGATGATATAGAATGGAGAATGGAAGAGGGAAAAGTTGAATGCCAATTGAAACACTGAGAACACCTCTACTCACAGTATTTTTTATCACTTTTCTCTTTTGTATTTTCTCTCAGGAAAGGAGTGCCACTAGAATCCTAGAACATCAGATATTCATACATATAGAAAGAAGTGAATGTCAGTTGAATTTTTTATACTAATCATATCCTTCTTCAAAAAAGTATTTGTTATTCAAGAGAGGAGAGTGTGAAAAGCAGATAATATCTCGATATCTGCTCCTCAGAGTCATTCTGTTTGGGAGAGAGTCCCTTTACTTGTTGTCCAGGACTTCCCAGGGAAGCAGACATACAGTGATTTATAGAGCCAGAGGTACAAATTACTACCATGTTAACCTGTTTCAGGACAACCCTAATAGGCAATATTCACTCCAGAGGTCCATTCTTGGTTAGTGAAGGCTTGGTTCAGTCTGCAACACAACTGAACTGCTTCTATTTGATCCTGACTCCACATGTCTAGGGGATTAAGTATCTACTAGGCATCCAGAATCCAATTTTCATCTCACTGTTAAATTCTAGAAAAAATGACAAGAGTGCGTTTTCTTTAAGATAAACTGGATGACTGGCCTTCTACTAAAGGAAATAGAAACAGATCTTCCTATATAATAAATGGTTAAACCTGCCACCATGGTTGAATCTTAGAAGGTCAGAGAATTCCAAGCCATTTCTTGCAAATGGTGTATTGATATATATGGTGTGATTTATGCACATATATTGCATGTATATTTTTGCATGAAGAAAATAACCATATATTCACAAAAGAGAATCCACAATTTATATTTAATTGCCAAACTTATATGTGATTAAAAAGAAGTTGGACTTACTGCCACATTGGCTGAAATAATATTTTTCCATGATGATCCTGGATATCTAACTACTTTAGAGTTTATCACAATTTAAATGGAGAAATTTGTACTGCAAATGCTCTAATAAATTAACAACATGCTTATTAATGCTATGTGCAAATATGGAATTGAGGATGAAATGATCATGGACTGAGACAAGTGTAAAAATAAAAGATGAGTAAGCCTCCTTCAGAAACATCCAGTATAGATGTTTGCTGCATGAGTTTTATTTATATTGTAAACAAATAAAAACAGGATCTCACTCTATCATTTAGGCTGGAGTACAGTGGTGCAATTGTAGTTTACTGCAATCTCATACTGTTGGGTTCCAGGATGCTCCCACTTCAGCCTCCCAAGTAGTTTGGACTGCAGGCATGCAACATCACACTTGACTTAAAAATTTCTTTATGTTGTAGAGATAGCATATCACTATGTTGCTCAGGCTGGTGTTAAAATCTTGTCCTCAAATGTTCCTGCTACCACAACCGCTCAAAGTACTGGGATTCCATGCACACGTCACACATCTTTGTGCCTGGCCCTACTTGTATTATTTTGTGTAAGAGAATACTCATTTTTCTAATGAATGAAGAATATAATGTATTTTTAATGCAACCATTAAGCATTTTTGGAAACCCTTTCTGGCTCATCATGCCAAGATTGAATTAGAACACCAGAAGGTAATTTCTTGGTAAATTTATTTATGAGATACAGAATAAATAAGTAAATTGTGTTTATTGTATTATTGAGACTATTCCAAAATTTTGGAGGATCTGACAGTTACCTTAAGACCCTGTGGTTTCTTGGACTCAGTAATTAATCAGCTTTGACTGCCCCAGTTGGAATGACTTCAAAGCAGGATCCCAACAAGGTATCATGTACACACAGATGCATTAATTGTTTTTCAGAGTTAAATAATCTTATTCATAGTCTTTTGAAAAAATAAATTAAATGAGTATAAGCATATTTTATATAAAAGTTAGAATTTGAATAAGGATTAGAATATATTTGTACCTCCCACATTTTTTCAAAGAAATATAATAATCATACTAATATGAAGTGAGTTTTTAATTATCATGCAAGGAATGCTAAAATTAATTTTAGTGATGCAACACTGTGATGACATGCCAAGAAAGAAATAAAGCAAACTATTAAAGGTTAGAGAGATATATTTTCTAATTTTCTTACCACTTTCTATCTTTTCACTTCTCTGACATATTAATCCTGTAAATAAAAAAAGAGATGTTCTTCATTGAGATTGGAATGTGAAAAACAGTGTTTAAATCAGAGAAAGTTTTAATATTTTGTCAAGAGCATTAGCAAAAAAAATACTTAAATATAACCTAAATATAATTGACATTGATTGAGGGAAATATAGACTTTCAGAAATAGGAAAAACTCTCTAGGGATAGGGACTTTGGCAGGTGATTATATTCTGCCTTTATTACAGTCAAACAATATCATCTCAGAAAAGTCAATTCCAGTAGTAATAATATAATCTATCAGTAGCAAGTTATTCAAACAAATAAACAAAAAGCAAACAAATCTAGTCTATTTGAAGAAGTGATATGGAATTTCCATATATGGACTATATAGGCTGCCTCACATACAGGCCAGCCTGAGAAATTATTGGCTGACAACAGGAAATAGGATGTTTTCTCCCAAGACAAAGTGAAATGTCTGTGTATAATATAATGGCCTCATTTTATTTATTTAAAAAGCATCTTTACTGGGAAGTGGAAGGGAGGAGGCAATGGTAACAGGTAATGATTTACACATTTTAACACTATTTTACAATTGAAAAGCCCGAGACTCCTTGAGCACATGAGCTGACCTTGTGTGGCAGTCATGTTCCAGCCAGGTAAGTCAGTGGCAAAGACAAGACAATAGCCCAGGTTCCAGATTTCTCAGATTTGATCTTTCCTCTAGTATCAACCATCAGAAATACTACATGGTCTCACTCTTGAACTTTAGTCACATTAGCACAAGGGAGGGATCAGTTGCCCCTGGCACTGCTAGGGGAAGAGGGAAAAAAGATGGTAGGAGGAAGGTGACATCACAAAGCATACTTGGGTCATTACTAGGAGGACTGGGGGTTGTCTAGAAGCTCAAACTTCACCTTCATGAAGCTTACATACATAGTCATACTTGTACCCCATATTCCTATAATAAAATAAAGTTGAAATAAAACCCATTACATATCATTTTTGGTTTATAACATTTATTTTATACTGCAAAATATTTATTTCTATCCTTTATCATGTGCTGTATTAGATGCTTTCTCATGTTGTATTTAATTATAATGCAATGTTGATGAAATAAAGATTATTTTCTCCATTACACAGACTGGAAACAGACAGACAGAAATGTGCTCCACAAGGCCAGAGAGGTATAAATTGTACAGATATGATATGGTATCCAGATTTGACTCCAAGTACTCTCTTCTTGAATATCAAAATCTGCCACTTTACGTGCATTTATATTTATAAATTTAGGCATACTCATTTAGAATTTTTATATTTTCCTGATAAATTCAACATTTTAAGCATTATAAAATTTTATTGTTATGTCTAGTGATGATTTTGGCATTAAAGTTCTACTTCATTTTCTATTAATAGAGCATGTGTGTGTGTGTGTGTGTGTGTGTGTGTGTGTGTGTGTGTGATTGCATGGAATATAATTTTTTTTTTGTATTTCCATTCAGACTTTCTCTATTTTTGTATTTCAGCTGATGTGTATTCTTTAATCTGTGTGGCAATTTTAATGTGTTTGAAAATATTTATTTTTAATTGGACCATCTAGATGTTTTGACTAAACTGAATCTCTGTTATACTTGAGTTTAAATCTTTCATCATAGTATATGTTTTCCATTAACCCTACTATTTCTCTCTGTATTTACATTTTTTAGGATAGAACACTTAAAAAAATACATCTGCTTTATTTGTTTGGATGTTGTACGTTCATTTACTAATGTGTCTTATGATTAGAGAAAGATTCAAACTTGTATCCTTATCTCGTGAATCTCTAACGTTTGCTGATATTTATCACTTCTTCTGAGCAATATAAACGTCTTTATTTATTCACTTTCTAACATCAATGATTATTTGTATAAATTATATCAATATTATTTAAACTTCTAAATATTGCCATTAATATTGTATATGGTCAATAGTAATTTAGATTTACCCATATGTTTAGCTTTACACTTATGCTCTACTCTTTTCTATAATTCTGAACTTTCTTTTGAAATCATAATCCTCTACTGGAGAAACATCTTTTAGTATTTCCTTTGGGGCAGGTTTGCTGATTACAAAATCTCTTTTTTGGGTTTCTAAAACTGCTTTTTGTTCTTGAAGTACAATTACACTATATTGTAAATTCTAGGTTGGAAGGTTTTTGGTTTTTTTTTAGCATGCTAAAGATATGACTGCATTATCTGTTACACTGAACTGATTATGTTGCAATGTTATCTGCAAATCTTCTCTTTCCTCTTACAAAAGTATCCTCTACCTAGTCTATCATTATTTTTAAGATTTTTTTTTTTGGTCCTTATGTTTACTGAAGTTTCACTATGTTGTGCTTTGGTGTAAATTTATATTTATAATTTGCATTGAGTTTTTTCATTTTATGGATTCCTCTCTTACATTCGATTCAGAAAATTTTTAATGAGTATATATTGTAAAATTTTGTATCCTCATTATCATTTATGAGAACTCAAATTGTGTATATTAAATACACTTATTGTATATAACGCTCTCTCTGATTATCATTCATCTAAGTAAACCCCAGTAGCCAATTGGTGAGGAGAAAATCTACATCATCTTTTAAACTTTCTGTAAATTCTTAAGAGAGTAGATATCAAATGTTCTCACGACAAAGAAATGAAAAGTGTGGGGGATGATGAATATATAAATAGCTTAATTAATTTTTCTTTTTTTAAGTATCAAAATGTCATCAAATAAATTGAAATATCATGCAGCATGCAATAAATATATACATTTTTTGTTTGTCAAATATATCTTAATACAGCTAAAGGGAGAAAATGTTGCTAAAATGTGACTTTATTGAAAGTCAGTAATATTATATTTTCCAAAAAGCTAAGAGTATTCATCTCAGTATTTAATGTTTTAGTTTTCTGTATTTTAGTGTAGATCAAGCATCAAAGAACTAAAGGATGTGGAAAACTGATGGAATAAACTCTTCCATTCTCTGATGAGAAAAAAAAATTTCTAACAATATGAAATGGGATGTAAAATGCTTTTTAAGCATTTCATTAAGAAGAAGAAGTTTGGGGTTCAGTCTCTATAGACAGAATCTCTAAAGTGGTAATTATCTAGAATCTTGTGTATTTTCTTTAATATTTATTCTGAATTGGAAGATCTGAAGATCACTTGTTTAAGATGGGAGATTTTGAACCTCTTTGCATCCAGTTTCTGTCTTTATAATATTGCCATCACCTCACTAGTTATCACTTATTAGTTGCCTTTTGTGTCTACCAGAGTATTTTCCAGGCTTATAAAATGTATTGCTGATGATCTAAGCTTAAAAAAGAACAGGGAAGGGGTTGCTGACGCAACCCAGAAAGCCCATCTCTGTGAATGACAGATCAACTACTCAGGGCTGGATTGTGGTCCAGAGGAAATATCCTGAGAGCACAAACTTCAGAGGGACCTGAGAGTATTGAGTTCCAAGTGCCCCAACCCCTACTGTGATCCAACCATGGGATAAAGGGTGTGGCCAGAAAAGGATGAGGAAGAACTCCAAAGAGAGCAGTGGTGAGATCCCAGCAGTCCTCTGAATGTCAGATCCACATAGCTGGGCCACGACTGAAAGGGACAAAACCAGATGGAGCCTGGACATCAGTTGCAATAGGAGAACCCCATTCCAGGATAGGCCTGGTTGGAGCAACGTCATGAGAGTTCTTACCTGGGGAAGAGACTATCCTAAACATCCCCACCAGAGATCTCCCTGACCATAGGAGAGTGGGAGGGGAGGACTGCAGCCCCACCCACCTCACTGCTCCTCCTCCTTCCCTGCTCTACTCCCTGAGGAGGGAGTGAAAGAGGTGGCTCTGCAGGAGAGATCTGATTAGAGGAACAACTATAGAGCCTGCCACAGAGGACAAGTTTTCTTGTCTCTGTTTTTGTTTTGTGTTTTGTTCCATTTTTAAAAAATTTTCAATTATTTTTTAATTTTAAAAATTTTCTGACTGTTCATCTGTTTTTAAATTATTTTTCATTTGTGCATGAATGTATATGTGAGGCTTTGCACTGCATCCCCTCCCCAAAATTTCTTTTCTTTTTCTTTCTGTTTCTTTCTGCTTTTATTTGTCATTCTCTGTCGAAATATGTATGTGAATGATTGAGTAGTCATCTTTTGATTTTGTTTTTTTTTGTTTTTTTTTTTTCCTGCTGGGGTTTCTTTTTGGTTTTTTAAAAATATTCATTTGTTTACAATTTAAGAGATGTGTCAATATATGTGTGAGGCAGAAGGGTTCCACCTGAATCCCCACAACTTTTTTTTTCTTTTTTTTCTGTTTCCTTATTCTCCTACCTTTGGTCTTCTTGTCTTTCTTCTCCGTTTACTTCATACTAGGCATGTATGTGTGTGGTAAGTTTTCTTGGGGTTTTTCGGTTGCTGTGGTTTATTTTGTCTTGCTTTGTTATTATTGCAGATTGTTTTGTGTTGTGGGTTGGTTTCTGCTTTACATCACCATATAGAGTGGTGGTGGTGGGGAGTGGATATCAGGGAAAGCACACCAAAATAAATGAACATTTTAAATTGCAAGTAGCATCTGACTCCTAGCACCACATTATCTACTTTACTCAGATTTCAAAAAACTATAGGAGAGAGCAAAACTTCCCATCCACCATCCTATTTCAAAACAGAACAAATCCAGAGCCAGGATCAGGGAAGAATAGAGGACTGAGCAAACATCAGAAGAGAAAGTCTCTCCCACTGACACTGAATAACAGAACTAAAGAAAACAACAACAACAAGAAGATATCTGTCATAAATGAGGAAAAGTCAAAGGAAGACCTCAGGCAATTCCAAGTCCACCATAAACAAAACTCCTGAGAAATCAGACTTGGTGTCCAAACAATGGAAGTCACCAATGACTGGTCCCAGAATATGACAGGGATTCGGGAATGGTTGGAAAGAATGAATAAGACTCAAGAAAGACAAGATGCAGCACTGAAAGAACTTGTAACAGAAATTCTGGTAATAAAAAAGTTCATCCAGGAAATAAATGACAAGCATGGAAAGTAGAAGCAATCTAGCTGAAGAAAGAATCTCAGAACTTGAAGACCAGAACATGGAATTAACCCAAACTATAAAAAATATAGAAAAAGACTCCGAAAGAAGGAACAAAGCCAATAAAAGATGTGTGATTATATCAAGAGGTCGAACCTACGTCTGATTGGTATCCCAGAAGAAGAAAGGGAAAATGAGAAAAACTTGGGACAAGTATTCCAGGAAGCAATCAAAGAAAACTTTCCCCATCACACTAGAGATGTGACCAGCCAAGCACAAGAGATACAAAGAACCCCCATAAGACATCAAATGAAAAGACCAACCCCTAGACACATAGTAATTCATCTACACAAAGTAGGCACAAAAGAAAAAATCCTAAAAGCAGCAAGAGAGAAAAGTCAGACTACCTACCTGGGAAAACCAATCAGAATAGCAGCAGACCTATTGGTAGAAACACTACAAGCAAGACAGGATTGGAGCCCTATATTCAAAGTACTCAAAGATAAGTAATTTAAGCCAAGGATTTCCTATCCAACCAAGCCCTGCTTCATCAGTGATGGAGGATTAAAATCCTTCCCAGACATCCAATCCCTGAGAGATTATGCAGCTTCCAGGCCAGCTCTACAGGAGACACTTAAAAACGTACTAAGCACAGAAGAAAGAAAAAAGAATCACTACACACTTCCCAAGAGAACAGCAGAGAACAGAATCAACAGAGAATACAGCACAACAAAAAACTTGAAAACACACACATACACTAACCCCAAACCCAAAAGAAAACAAGCAAGCAAAGAACAAACTTTATAAGAACCTCATGATAGGGATAAGCCACCACATTCCAATAATCAACCTGAATGTGAATGGAATAAATGCACCACTGAAAAGACACAGAATGGCAGACTGAATAAGAAACCATGATCCCATTATTTGCTGCATCCAGGAGACTCCTCTCTCTACAAAGGACACACACAGACTCAAAGATAAAGGATGGAAAACTAGTTTCCAGGCAAATGGATCACAAAAGAAGGCAGGAGTTGCAATCTTAATATCAGACAAAACAACCTTAAGCTATCAAAATTGTAAAAAAATGCAAAAGGACACTACATAATGATAAAATGTTCAATCCATAAAAAAGAAATATCCATCCTAAACATATATGCACCCAACACAGGAGCACCAGCACTTATAAAGCAACTACTCAATAAACTAAAATAAGATATTGACTCTAACTCTATGATAGCAGGGGACTTGAATACTCCACTGACAGCCATAGATAGATCATTGAAGCAAAATACCAACAAGGAGATCCAGAACCTAAACTTGACACTTGACCAAGTGTACTTAGTAGATACCTACAGATTATTCCATTCAACAACCACAAAATATACATTCCACTCATCACCACATGGAACATACTCCGAGGTTGAGCACATCCTTGGTCATACATCAAGCATAAACAACTTCCATAAGGTTGAAATCTTGCCATGCACATTCTAAGACCATGGTGAAATAAAAATAAATATCAAAACAAACATCACTTCCACAAAGCCTACAAAGACATGGACATTAAACAGCATGATGCTGAACAACAAATGGGTCAACACTGAAATCAGAGAAGAAATTGAAAGATTTCTGGGAACAAAAGAAAATGAAGAAACATTTTACCAACTCTTCTGGGATGCCATGAAATCAATTCTCAGAGGGGAATTTATATCTCTATGAGCACACGTCAAGAAATGGAAAGATCACAAGTGGAGAGCCTAACAAATCACCTAAGGGACCTGGAAAGAGAAGATCACCAAAACCCCAACCTTAGCAGAAGAATCCAAATCACAAAAAACGCCCAAATATGGGACATAGAAGACAAAAAATATTATAGAAAACATCCACAAAACAAAAAGCTGGTTCTGTGAAAGAATTAACAAGATTGATGGACCTCTAGCCAGAATGACCAAGAAAAAGAGAGAAAAAGCCCAAATGAACACAATTAGAAATACAAAAGATCAAATCACAACCAACCCTGAAGAAATACAAAGGATTATCATAGATTACTAGGCACACCTATATGGAAACAAACTTTATAACCTAGATGAAATGGAGGGCTTTCTGACATCACACAACCTCCCAGGTTAAAATAAGAAGACATTGAGACACTAAATAGAACAATAATAACCCGGGATATTGACTCTGTCATACAAAGACTACCTACAAAAAAACCCCTGGACCGATGGCTTTCCTGCAAAATTCTACAAATCATACAAAGAGGAGTTAATACCAATCCTACTGAAAGTATTCCAGGCAGTTGAGAAAGATGGAATTCTCTGCAAATCATTTTATGAAGCTCACATCACAATGATGCCCAAACAGGGTAAAGATACAACAAAGAAAGAGAAGTACAGGTAAATATCGCTTATGAACATAGATGCAAAAATCCTCAACAAGATTCTAGCAAGTTGGATCCAAAAACACATCTCAAAAATGATCCACCATGGCCAAGTAGGCTTTATCCACAGATTGCAGGACTGGTTCAACATTTGTAAGACCATACATGTGATTAAATACACCAACGGATGTAAAAACAAAAACCACATGATTATCTCATTAGATGCAGAAAAAGCTTTTGATAAATTCCAGCATCTCTTCTTGATAAAAACCCTCAAACACCTAGGTAGAGAAGTAACATATCTCAAAATAGTAAGTGCCATATATAACAAACCCACAGCTAACATACTGCTAAATGGACAGAAACTAGAAATATTTCCCCTGAAAAGTGGAACAAGACAAGGCTACCCACTCTCACCCCTCTTGTTCAATATTGTGTTGGAATTCCTAGCTCAAGCAATTAGACATGAGAAGGACATCAGGTATATCCAAATAGGAAAAGAGGAAGTCAAGTTATCCCTCTTTGCTGATGATATGATCCTATACCTGGAAAATCCAAGAGAATCTGTCAAAAATCTGCTTGCTCTGATAAAGGACTTTGGGAAAGTCTCAGGGTACAAAATAAATGTGCAAAAGACAGTTGCATTCCTATACATCAACAATAAGCAGGCAGAGATCCAAATAAAAAGCACAACCCCATTCACAATAGCCACCAAAAAAAGAAATACCTTGGCATCTTCCTAAAGAGAGAAGTGAAAGACCTTTACAATGAGAATTACAAAACACTGCTCAAAGAAATCAAAGTAGACACAAACAAATGGAAAAATATCCCATGCTCATGAATAGGAAGAATCAACATTGTTAAGACATCCATCCTACCAAAGGCAATCTACAGATTCAAGGCAATACCCATTAAGTTGCCAACAATATTGTTCTCAGACCTGAAAGGACAATGCAGAAATTTATATGGAAACATAAACGACCACGAATAGCCAAAACAATCTTTAACAAAAGAAACCAAGCAGGAGGTATAACACTTTCAGACTTTAAACTTTACTATAAGGCTACAGTAACCAAAACAGCCTGGTATTGGTACAAGAACAGGCACATAGACTAAAGGAACAGGAGAGAGATTCCAGAAGCAAAGTCTCAATTCCTCAACCAACTCCTCCTTGACAAAGCCTACAAAATAACCACTGGGGAGAGGAGAACCTATTCAGTAAACAGTGCTGGGAAAACTGACTGAACACATACATAAGATTGAAACATGACCCCTACCTATCACCATACACAAAAACTAACGTTAAATGGATCAAAGACCTAAACATAAAACCTCAAGCTATAAGAACCTTAGAAAATGCAGGAGACACTCTTATGGAAGTTGGAACTGGCAGTTGATTTCTGGTCAAAACCCGAAGTGCCCAGGCCATAAGAGATAAGATGGACAAGTGGGACTTCATTAAACTGACAAGCTTCTGCAAAGTCAAATAAACCATCAAGAGAACAGGGAGACAGTTCACAGAATGGGAAAAAATATTTGCCAACTGTATATCTGACAAAGACCTAACATCTAGAATCCACTAGGAACTCAAACATGCGGGAAGGAAAAAAACAAACAGCCCCTTTAAAAAGTGGGCAAAAGACATGAATAGACACTTCTCAAAAGAAGATATATGGGCAGCCAACAGACACATGAAAAAGTGCACAGCCTCATTCATCATCAGAGAAATCCAAATCAAAACCACATTGAGATACCACTTAACCCCTGTAAGAATGGCCATCATTAATAAAATAAACAACAACAGATGCTGGCGATGATGTGGAGAAAAAAGAACGCTTCTACACTGCTAGTGGGAATGCAGACCAGTACAACCTCTTTGGAAGATAGTGTGGCGATTTCTGAAAGAACTAGAAATTGACCTCCCATGTGACCCAGCAATTCCCCTACTGGGAATATACCCAGAGGAATTCAAATTATTCTACAAAAAAGATACTTGTACATGTATATTTGTTGCAGCACTATTCACAATAGAAAAACCTGTAACCCACCGTATTGCCCATTGAAGTTGGACTGGATTAAAAAAATGTGGTACATATACACAATGGAATATTATGCAGCCAAAAAGACGGACAGGTATATGGACTCTGCAGCAAATTGGATGGATTTGGAGTCGATTATACTCAGTGATTTATCACAGAAACAAAGAACTGAGTTCCATATGTTCTCACTCATAAGGTGATTTTGAACAATTATAGTGCTATAAGAAAGTGATTGGCAGTAGCAGAAAACTGTCAGGGGAAGGGGGTTGGTACTGGCAGTTGAGAGTAGCTGCTAGGGGAGGGAGGGGCATACCTCGTTAACAAGGGTACCTGCATGATCAATGTTTGTATACTTAACACTGAATTGTATCTCACATCTTTATAATAACTAAATAAATTTTTAAAAACGAACAAATAGGAAGGATGTGTTCTCTGATTATAAATAAAGTTGTACCAGCAAATATGTTTGGAAGGCTTCCCAGAGATGGAAAAGTTTATATGTAAAAGTGTTTAAGTTCTTTTAAATATTTCTGGGTGTGTATAATTTGAGATGTAGAAAATTACTCATCTAGCTCTGCAGAAGCAGAGGTTTATTTATCAAATTTTAGTTATATTTATATACCTTTGAATTTTATTGATACATTAAATAGTTTTTATTGAGTGCCTACTCTTTGTCCGACAATAAATAAATATTTTCAGATGTATAGTTTATACAGCAATAGATTTCACAGATCAAAAGTGGAAGGGCCTTTAGAAGTTTCATAACTATTTTCATTAATTTTCTAACAAGAAATAGAGGTTTCTGTATGCATCATTGCAATGTATAAGCCTCTCAGAATCCTTGAAAGGGCATTGAATATTAGGTGTTTGACTTTACCTATTTTGCTAAATATTTCTCTTCATAAAGCTCTTTCATTTTCTGCATTTGATCGCGGGAAAGTTAAGACTTTTATAATATCCCTTACTTTGATTTATTCTTAGTTAAAAATATTACATACCTGTTAGTAATTTAGCCTATGTCCAATACAAGTGTCAATTTTACTTGTAACTAGTTACTCACACTCGGTGGCACACCAAAACAAACAAACAAACAAGCAAAAAAACAAAAAAACCCCACCAGTATGTTTCTCTTTAATGGCCAAAGAAAGAATATCAGAGAGACTTGTTCAGAGAAAAGTTTAAGAAGCCGGTAGAATTTTTATGAGGTCAGAAAGAAGCTAAAGTCTTTTTTAGATAGATCAATAAAAACATTAGGGAAAAAAAAGATGTAAAGTTAGGGGATTTAGGTGGGCAAATTGATCTTTTGTTTTAAAATGTCAGTTATACAATTTGCTAGATCTTAAGACATGCTTGACTAACTCTTTTGGCTTTTAAAATTTTTGTTTCTTATTTAATAAGAAACAGAAAAAAGACTAGTAATTTGAAGTTAACCTAGGCAAGGATACC
This sequence comes from Carlito syrichta, assembly GCF_000164805.1. Classification (NCBI taxonomy): domain Eukaryota; kingdom Metazoa; phylum Chordata; class Mammalia; order Primates; family Tarsiidae; genus Carlito; species Carlito syrichta. The sequence goes on from NW_007248126.1 coordinate 595,524, forward strand.
TGTAGTACTAAGCCTCACAAAATTTATATTCTAATTATGAATTTTAAAATGAAAGTAATGAATGACACAACGTGGTATTCATACAAGTTAAAAACAAACAAACAAATGAACAAAGATAAATAAATGTTTATGTGTAAAAGTTATACTTGCCAAGATTTTGCTTTCAGCTTCATTGTTCTGAACAGCAAAAGAAGCAGAATATTATATGACAGATTAGCGTAGTGACTAGGTAACTATAGCTAATATCATGGCACTGATAATCACTGAACATTAAGTCTTTTACACATAATTACATTATCATGCAATTGTCACAGTAACTGTAGAATAAGGACCATTGTGATCTATGCTGTTGAAACCCTACACAAAAAAAGGCGCGGGGGGGGGCACTTCTATACTGTTGGTAGGAGTGTAAACTAGTAAAATCTCTGTGGAAAACAGTGTGGCAATTACTAAAAGATCTAAAAATTGAGCTCCCATATGATCCCATAATCCCCCTTATGGCAGTATGCCCAGAGGAACTCAATCACTCCATGAAAAAATACATCTTCACATGCATGTTTATTGCAGCATTATTTACAATATCAAAAACCAACTGTGTTACCAATTGAAAGAAGACTGGATAAAAAACTGTGGTACATATATACATGATGGAATATTATGCAGCCAAAATGCAGGAAAAAATTACACAGCAACTTGGATGAACTTAGAGGGTATAATACTGAATGATCCATCACAGAAACAAAGAACCGAATATCACATGTAATATTATAAGAAAGGAATTGGCAGTAATGGGAAACTGCCAGAGGAGGGTGCGTGGGTGGGACTGGCAGTAGTGGGATACTGGGGGGTTGGGTGCACACCTCATCAACAAGGGTACCTGCATAAGGAGCTTTTGTATACCTAACCCTGAATTGTACTCCACATATTTAAATTAAACAAAAAAAGAGGCCGGGCTCTGTGGCTCAGCCTGTAATCCCAGCACTTTGGGAGGCCGAGATGAGTGGATTGCCTGAATCCGTGGGTTCGTGACCAGCTGGGCAACTTAATGAGATCTCATCTCTACAATAAATCAAAAAATTAGCCGTGTTATCGTGCGCGCCTGTAGTTCCAGCTACTCGGAAGATTGAGGCGGAAGGATCGCTAGAGCCCAGCAGGTCGAGGCTGCGGTGGCCAGGAGCGGCCACTGTACTACAGTCTGGGCGACAGAGTGAGACTCCAACTCAAAAAAAAAATTTGCTACAAGAATGAGTTGAAGTGGTAAAAAGTTATATTTTCCTGTTAAGGGGACAGAGCCAGAGTTGGCAGTTTAAACCCTGAGGTGAAATCTGTAAACACAGCACCCATCTTGTGGCTATATTAAAGAACAAAATAAAGACAAACTCCTATCCACTAAAGATGATGGGGGGAAAGATACAAAAATTATATTTCTTCTGGCAAAATAGAGCAGTCCAATCAACAATTGCAAGTATCCCTGGTAAGAACATGCATCCGTATGTGTTTAAGCAGTTGTTAGTTGGGGTTCTTGTTACCTATAGCCAAATACATTTCTTTTTGTTGATTATTTAAGAAAAATACACCATTAATGTAAGGGTTTTTTATAGCCATAATCCTCAATTTTAGTAATTTGTTTACAGCATATTCATAACTGAATACTAAAATCAGAAGCTTTCTCAAATGGTAAAGACAAACCCTGATCTCATACTTATTACTATAACTAGAACTGTGGATTTCATAATGTAAAATCTAGTGAACCGCATCAAGCATAAATTTACCACATATTTTCTATTTCAAGTAAAACCATGTATAGGTGTAATATTAAAATTAAAAACTACAATGTTCGTGATAAAAATAGAAACAAACAGTAATTAACTAAATGCATACAATATATAGAGAATGTTATCATAGGACTTGGAATTATTATGTTATCATTTATCACCACAAACCTATGTACTAACAGACACTACTTTATCTCATTTTTGATGATAGGTGGCTAACCACGACTAGAAAAACTTCAGTGGAAAACCTGAAAATTGAGCTGACATCCAAATTCATGCTCATTTTTATTGTACCTATTACACTAAAAGAAATTAGAGAAACAACATTTACTGTGTCTGATACACCAAATCAAACAAGGATTCTCAGAGAGAAGATATTTGGTGGATAAACAATCCTACAGCAGAATAACAATGTTATTTTTAAAACTTGTTTTGGAATAAGAGGACATTTGATAAATGTCTAGTTTTCACCTTATAGCAGAATTTGGAAAATAGTCTTTATTAGATTTGAAAAAAAGCATTGTACATCTTAGAGGGGTACATAATTAGTCTTTCTAAATTCAACTTTCCAAAAACAAACTTAATTTCTTCATGAACATCCACATATTTTGGAAATACAGAATAAAAGTTTTGCTCCTTTTTATATGTGCCACATCTTTCATTCATTATTCTCTAGTCAATCAAACATGATTTTGCAGAAAATGTAGAGAGAGTCTTCACAGAGCAACCCCTGGTGAAGGTGAGCTCTGGATGATTGCTGATTGTGCCCTATAATGACCATTTTGGTGTGCCTGTTCATATTATTTGACATTTAAAAATAGTTGGGCACATATATTGTGACTCAAAGTATAACGCAATGCTTCCATCATTAAAAATGTACGATATGGTCTCAGAGGTGGTTTCCATTTTGAATCTGTATAGATCTGTAATTTTTTTTCTCAGAGCTTAAATGATCTCTGCTGATGAAGCTGCTGAAAAAACTTACTTTGGCAGAGTTGGTTGTCAGAAGTTTGGGGAAGATATTCACTTACTCTTCGCTCTTCTTCCTTCCATTGAGACCTTTTTTTCATTTTTTAATCTTTATTTCTTGGTTTATGTGTATTAGTATGTGTGTTTAGAATTTGTCTTTTTTAAATAATCAAGGGATTTAACCTTAGATTATTTTGCCCTTCTAATTGTATTTTTAATGTATATGTGTACTTTTTTGTGTACCTTTTGTATATCTTTATTTTATATTCTAAATAATTTGAGATGGTTTAAAATAAATATATTCAATAAAAAGGTGAATACAAATATAAATTATACAATTAGGAGCCCAGAGAATTGTAAGTGGAAAGTAGAGAGTAGAATACAGATGTGAAAGCCACATCTTTCCATGACATTCTGAAAATTGAGTTAAAGATATGATTTTTATAGACACTATTTGTTAAATGTCTACTGTGTACCGGCATTATACCATCCAACTCATTCTACCCTCTTTCAAAACACACATGAAACAAAGAAACAAAGAGATAATTCATTCTTAGATTCAGCTAGTGCTTGAAAACTGACCATATCACAGTTCATATTCTTCTGATACCTTATTTATTGTAGGAGTTTTCTTATTTCAATATAATAAGATTTAGATCATATGTAATCTCCAATATATTCAAGCTGATTCAACTTTTTGGTAGATGGTATGTATTTTACATGCCAATGTATTACTGCAAAATCTGTTCAGTAGGGGTCTGAATTTGCTTTTTGCAGGATTATCAAGAGGATAGCTTTTGGTTTTGCCTGAGTCTGATTCTACTTTTAGGTTAAGCTGAGGAACTATTGAATTGCTCAGGGTTCTTGTCTATACCATCTGTACAGGCGTTCTTCAAATTCTCATGGAGGAAATGTTATTACTATTTGCTTTCTCAAAAGCTTTGAAAACAGGTAATGTAATCCCTTCAACGTTTTTATTTTCTAAAACTTTTTCTTTTATAAATCTTATTCATTTCATCATAAATTCTATAATCAGCTGACAAATTTCAAAAACTCAACCCACTTCAAAATAATTGAAAGTAATTTCACTAAGGATACATTTTAGGGAATTGATTTTTGTTTTCAGAAAGCAATTTATTTACTTAATTTTTAAGTTTTTATTTTAAAGATGTAGGGTAAAATTCAGAGTTAGATATATAAATGGTCATTGTGTAGGTAAAGTTTGGGCCTCATTTTGGTCTCTACTTCACCTGGTTTGACATAAGTTATCCTTATTGAAGAATTGTGCCCCTCCTCCCGCCCCTAGCAATTTCTCACTACTGCCAATCCCTTTCTTCTAGTATTATGATAATTGTTCAGGGTCCGTTTTGAGTGAGAACATATGGTGCTCAGTTATTTGTTTCTATGTTAGATCTCTGAGTATTATAGCCTCTAAATCCATCCAAGTTGCTGCAAAGTTTATAATTTTCTTCTTCTTTATGGCTGCATAATATTCTATCATGTATATTTACCATATTTTTTATCCAGTCCACTTTCGATGGGCACCATGATTGGTTCCATGTTTTTGCTATTATGAATAATGCTGCAATAAACATGTGTGTGCAGGTATCTAGGATCTACAAGGAACTCAAACATGCTGAAAAGAAATAAACAGACCTATTACAACGTGACAAAAGATATGATTAGACATTCCTCAAAAGGAAACACACGAGCAGCCAATAGACCCATCAAAAAATGCTCAGCCTCATTAATTATCAAATAAATGCAAGTTAAAACCATGCTGGGACATCACTTAATTACAGTCAGGATGACCATCATCAATAACTCAAAGACAGCAGATGCTGGAGAGTGTGTGGGGGAAAAGGAACACTTCTACATTGTTGGTAGAAGTGTAAACTAGTACAATCTCTGTGGAAAACAGTTTGGTGATTCCTAAAAGTTCTAAAAATCAGTCTTTCATATGACTCTGCAATTCCTCTAATGGCAATATACCTGGTGTAACTCAAGTCACTCCATGAAAGTGAAATATTTTAACAATATTTAGTTCTCTGACATATGAATAACATATTAGTTTAAAAATATTCTGGTAATATTTGATAGATTTCAGCTTGCATAGAGTGTACAATTGTTGACACATATATTTCAAAGTATTTCATATTTTGAGGCACCTCTATATCAAAATGATTACAATTAAAATTTCAGATTCTTCATTGCTGATATAGAAAAATGCAATACATTTCTAGATTAAAATATTTTATTACAAAAGTTATATGTTTCTTATTGGAAAGCCATAAAGCACAAGGTATTTTTTAAAATTCTTATAACTCTTCTTACCCAGAGTTCATTTCGATGTATAACTTTTATACATATAAGATGTATATATGCATTTTTCAATAAAGATTCTTACTAGGAATGCTGATTTTAACCTGTTTTTTAAATATTTATTTGTTGGATATATAAACATAAAGCAAATTATATCTGTAAATAAGGTGTATATATTTGTTGTGTATGATTAAAACTTGGTGAACTCATAATACTTTAAGTAGTTCTTTGTGTAGAATTATTGTACATTTTTACAAATATGATATGACTTCTTTGAAAAAAGTCTTACTTCTTTCCTCATTTGTATGAAAGTTTTATTTATCTTTTTTGTTTTGTTTTGTTTTGTGTTTTGTTTTTGGGGGGTTTTTTTGAGTTGGAGTCTCACTCTGTCGCCCAGACTGGAGTGCAGTGGCCGCTCCCGGCCGCCGCAGCCTCGACCTGCTGGGATCCGGCGATCCTTCCGCCTCAAGCCTTTCAAGTAGCCGGAATTACAGGCATGCGCTACCACGGCCGACTGATTTTTTGATTTATTGTAGAGATGAGGTCTCGTTGCCCAGGCGGGTCTCGAACTCGGGGGCTCAGGCAACCCACTCACCTCAGCCTCCCATAGGCGCGGGATTACAGGCTGAGCCACCGAGCCCGGCTAGTTTTATTTATCTTATTTGAAATATAATAATACCTAGAAGACCCAGTGTAATGTGAATAAAAGTTGCAAGGCTAGAACAGACATTGTTAACTTCTCATCTTCAGCTATTACCATTTTGTTTGATGTAATTTGTAAGATGTTTTAATAGATGCCCTTTATAAGTCTCATGATTATCTCTTCTTAGTTATCTGATTTTTAAATACACAACAGATGTTAAATTTGTCATATTCCTTTTCTGCATATACTGAGGTGACAGTGCAGTTTTTCACCTTTAGTCAGTTAATAAAATAGATTATACTGATTACATTTTTTAATGTTAAACCAGTCATTCACTTCTAAGACTAACCTAACTTGGTCAAAATATATCGTTGTCTAAAATTAGACAAATTAGCCGGGCTCGGTTAATTTGTAATCACGTACTTTGGGAGGCTGAGGTGAGTTGATTGCCTGAGCCCACAGGTTCGAGACCCGCCTAGGCAAATTGGCGAGACCTCATCTCTACAAAAAATCAGCCTGACGTGGTAGTGCGTGCCTGTAATGCCTGTAATTCTGGCTACTCAGAAGGCTGAGGCAGAAGGATCGCTGGAGCCCAGCGGGTCGAGGCTGCAGTGACCGGTAGTAGCCACTACACTCCAGTCTGGGTGAAAGAGTGAGACTCCAACTCAAAAAAAAATAAAATAAATAAAATAAAATTAGACAAATTATTTAAATAAATGTGTAGGTTCTATAGTGATTACCTTTATCTCATTCTTGATATTGATTATCTGTTATAACTTTTATTTGTCTGGTACGTCTGGCTACAGGATGAGTAATTTAATTTTTTTCAAAATCCAGTTTTTGGTATTATAAAATGTATCTTTTTTTTAAGTGAGAAAGCAGGATTTATTGAACAGAGAAGCTTCCACAGTGGGAGGGGATCCAAAAGGGTTGTCCTGTATCTTTTTTTTTTATTATTGAATTGTTGTATCACCTTACCTTTATTATTTTCTTTATTTGACTTGCTTTGAGTTTCATTTGCTATTCTACTGGTTTCTTTCTTAAGAAAGAAGATTAGGTAGTAAGTTGAAACATTTCTCTTTTATATAATACGTGATTAGTGCTATACATTTTCCAATTATTATTATTTAGTTGAATAAAAAAATTCATATGTATTTTAAATTTTTCATTTATCTCAATATAATTTCAAAAGTTATTATTTTTAATCCAGTAGTTGTTTACTCTTTATTTTTATTATTTATTATATAATTTAGAAGTATATTGTTTAGTTCTAAAAATGTGTTGGTATTTTCTAAATTGTTTTCTGTTATTATTTTCTGATTTAATTTTAATATTGTCACCAAATGTACTTAGCTTTAGTCAAGTCAGTTTGAATTTATTGTCCTGTTTTTATGGCCCATGATATTTCTTTCTTAGTACAAACTTTCTTAGTACAAATGCCTTAAGAAAAAGCATTTCTCTTTTTTGAGGAATGATGTTCTATAAATGTCAACTAGATTAGACTGTTGAAAGGTTTTTTTTCAATCTTTTACAGTCTTATTGACTTTCTGTCTGCTTTTTCAATCCATTTGTAAGAGAATAGTGTTGAAATCTCTGATCATAATTGTAATTATCTATTCTAAGAGAATAGTGTTGAAATCTCTCATCATAATTGTAATTATCTATTCTTTCCTCCAGTTTTAAAATATTTTTTTACATCTGTTATTTTTTCACATCTATAAGTTTTTGATTTGTGTATTTTAAAACTCTGTAATGTAGAATCCTGTGTCCTCTTCAGTAACAACTTTCTTTAATCCTAATATAATATTATTTTCTCTGTAATCTACTTTGTCTTATATTGATGTAATAACTTTGGTTTTTCTGTTTAGTTTTACTATAGTATGCTGTTTCCCATCGTTTTTAACTTTTTAATTTTTTATTTTAAATGGGCATTTTATACGGAACATATAGTTAGATTTTGTTTTTTATTCAAACTCTTATACTTGTTAATTAAGAGGTTTTAAACATCTAAATTTAATTTGATTATTTGTAAGGCCTTGTTTGAACCTATTGTCTTGCTGTTTGCTTTCTATTTATCACCTTTCTGGGTTTTTTTCTTCTTTCTGTCTTATTTTGCTTACTTGAATATTCTTATAATTGTATTCTATTTCTTCCATATTAGCCTACTAGCTATATCCCTTCGTTTTTCAAGTGTTTGCATTAGAGTTGCTAATGAAAACACTCATCACAGTTTATATTCCACAAATATTAAGTAATTTTCTTGTGCTCTTAGTGTTGTTGTTGCTATGTATTTTACTTTTATAGGTCTTGTTAAATCTCATGCTCTATTGCTTTTCTGCTTGCATTGAAAAGCGAATTATCTGTTAAAGAGATTTAAATTGTAGACAAATTATATTTATTAAAATAAATACTTCTGGTACCCTTCATCCCTTTACATATATCCAGTTCTCTCTCTCTCTCTCTCTCTCTCTCTCTCTCTCTCTCTCTCTCTCTCTCTGTCTCTCTGTCTCTCTCTCTTATTTATTTATTTATTTATTTATTTATTTATTTTGAGTTGGAGTCTCACTCCGTCGCCCAGGCTGGAGTGCGGTGGCACGCTCATGGCAACCACAGTCTCCACCTGCTGGGCTCAGGCAATCCTTCCATCTCAGCCTTCCAAGTAGCTGGCACTACAGACGCATGCTAACACGTCCAGTTTATTTATTTTTTATTATTTATTGTAGAGACAAGGTTTCACCAAGTTGTCCAGGCGGGTCTTGAACCCCTGAGCTCAGGCAATCCTCTCGCCTCAGCCTCGCAAAGTGCTGGAATTACAAGCTGACCTTATCCATGTTTATATCTGGTGACATTTGCCTTCTGCCTAAAAGACTACATTATTTTTTAAAGTCTAATTCTGGTGACGCTTTTTCAGCTTCTGTGTGAAAAAAGTGCTCATTGAACTACTGTTTTTGAATTTCATCTGACATAGAAGTCTAGTGTAACGCTTTTTTTTTTCCAGAAATTTAATGATGTTGCTCTATTATTTTTTGGTATGTATGTTTTCTTCAAAAAATCTTAGTTCCTCTGTATATAATGCTCCATTTTTTATAGTTGTTCTAAGGATATTTTTAAAGTATCACTGATTCTAATCTATTTGATTTAGATATTCCTAGATATAGTTTTTGTCATTTCTATGACTTTAGATATTTCATTTCAGCTTTGGTAATCTGTGAATTTACAGTTTTAATCAATTTTAAACATTTTAACCAATATCATTTTTTTCTATCTCCAAGCTCTCTTCCTTATTTGAGAACTACAGTTTCATGTTGATGAGATTGCTTAAAAGTACTATGCAGCTTAAGACAATTTTGTTTTTAAAATCTTATCTCTTTTCAGAATTCTAAATATTGTCTAAATATTGTTAAATAGATATTGTTATTTCATCAAGTATATTACAAATATTTTATACTGAAGTGTCTAACTTGTTTTCATTATAATTTCATATATTTTTACTTATATATTCTGTTTCATGTCTCCCAAAATGCAGTGGCGGTGTTCTGTTTTGTTTGTTTCTCACATTGTCTTAGTTCATTTAGCTACTTTAACAAAATTACACAAACTGGATGATTCATAAACAATGAAATTTATTTTTCATAGTTCTGGATGCTAGAAAATGCAAGGTCAAGTTGCTAACAAAGGTAATGTCTGGTAAGAATCCATTTCCTTAGTTATAGATGGCTACTTCTAGCTGTGTTATTGCATTGTAGAAGAGAGACACATGAACCATGTTTATAAAAGCAGTAATTCCGTTCAGGAGAGCTCTGTCCCCATAACCTAATTATGTCTGGAAGATTTCAACATATGAATTTTGTGAGGGACACACACATTCAGATCATAGCACCTTCTAATCTCTCTTTGTCTATGACGATATTAATTTTAATTATTTAACTCTTGTGATAAATATTTCTATTAAATCTGTCATTTATTATGCCCCTCATTCTTTTTTTTATATTTTATTTTAAAGATGTGGGGTACAATTTAGGATTAGGTATACAGGTAGACATCATACAGGTAAAGTTTGGGCCTCCCTTTGGTCTCCACTTTGCCTGGTTTGAGATCAGGGACCCTGATTGAAGTTGTGTTCCCAGTCCGACCCAGGCAGTATCCTGCTACTGCTAATACCTCTTATACAGTATTATGGTAAGTTTTCCGGGTCCCCTTATGAATGAAAACATACAGAACTGTGTTCTTTGTTTCTGTGATAGATCACTGATTATTATAGATTCTGTATCCATCCAAATTGCTGAGAAATCCATATTTTATCCTTCTTTATGGCTGCATAATATTCCACATGTATATGTACCACATTTTTTAAATCCAGTCCAGCTTCTGTGGGCAGCACAACTGGTTTTATGTTTTTGCTTTTGTGAATAGTGCTGCAATAAACATGTGTTTTCAGGTATGGCTTTTGTAGAATGATATGAGTTTCTCTGGGTATATTCCCAGTAGTGGGATTGCTGGATCTTATGGAAGGTCAATTTCTAGTTCTTTTAGAAATCATGAAACGATTTTCCATAGAGGTTGAACTAGTTTGCATTCCTACTGGCAGTATAGAAGTGTTCACTTTTCACCACATTGTCACTAGCATCTCTTGTCTGTTTTGTTAATGATTGTCATTCTTACTTGTTAGACAGTATCTCAATGTGGTTTTGATTTGCAATTCTCTGATGACTAGTGTGGCTGTGCCCTTTTCATGTGTCTGTCGGCTGCCAAATATCTTTTTTTGGGAAGTGTCTATTCATGTCTTTTGCCCACTTTTTAATGGGGCTGTATGTTTTTTGCTTTTCCTTTTGACTCATTTGACTTCCTTGCAGATCCTGGATGTTAGGCCTTTGTCAGATACACAGTTGGCAAATATTTTTTCCCATTCTGTGTACTGTCTCTCCATTCTCATGATGGTTTCCTTTGCTTTACACAACCTTTTCAGTTTAATGAGGACCCATTTATCTATCTCATCTCTAATGGCATGGACACCTGAGGTTTTGATTGGTAATTGGTTGCCTACTCTGATTTCTGTAAGGGGTATCTCTTGCGTTTTCTAATATTCTTATATTTTGAGGTTTTATATTTAGATCTTTGATCCACTTAGAGTTGATTTTTGTGTGTTGTGATAGGTAGGGGTCATGTTTCAATCTTCTGCATGTGGTCAGTTTTCCCAGCACCATTTACTAAATAGGTTCTTCTCTCCCCAGTGGTTGATGGTAGACTCATTGACAAAGACAAGTTGTTTGAGAAATTGAAGTTATGATTCCAGAATCTCTATCCTGTTCCATATGCCTATTCTTATGCCAATACCAGACAGTTTTGATTATTATAGCCTTATGGTAAATTTTAAAGTCTGGAAGTGTGATACCTCCCACTTTGTTTCTTTTGCTAAGGATTATTTTGGTTATTCATGATTGTTTAGGTTTCATCTGACTTTCCGTCTTTTCATTTCCAGGTCTGAGAAGAATGATATTGGTAATTTAATGGGTATTGTGTTGAATCTTTAGATTGAATTGGGTAGGATGGACATCTTAACAATGCAAATTCTTTCTGTCCATGAGCATGGAATATTTTTCCATTTGTTTGTAACTTCTTGGATTTCTTTGAGCAGTGATCTGTAGTTGTCATTAAAAAGGTTTTTCACTTCTCTGTTTAGGAAGATGCTGAGGTATTTCAGTTTTGTGTGGCTATTGTGAATGGAATTAGGCTTTTTATTTGGTTGCCTGTTTGTTTTTGGTGTATAAGAATGCAACTATCTTTTGTGCATTTATTTTGTACCCCGAGACTTTGCCAAAATCCTTTATCAGTGAAAGGAGATTTTTGACAGATATTCTTGGATTTTAGAGGTATGGGATCATACCTAAAAGAGGGATAATTTAACTTCCTATTTTCGTTTTAAGCCACCCCTGAGTTTCCTCTCTTGTCTAATTGCTGTAGCTAGGATTTCCAACACATTGTTGAACAAGAAGGGTAAGAGTTGGACTCCTTGTTTTGTTCAGGGTTTCAAGGGAAATGCATCCAGTTTCTGTTCATTTACAAATATGCTGGCTTTGAGTTTATCATAGATGATGCTTCCATGTTCCCTCTATGTCTAGATGTGTGAGGGTTTTTATTAAGAAGGGATACTGGATTTTATCAAAAGATTTTTGTGCATCTAAAGATATAATCAGGTGGTTCTTGTTTTTACATCTATTTATGCATTTGAAAATTACATTATGATCTTGCAGGTGTGAACTAGCCCTGCATCTCAGGGATGAAGTTTACTTGGTCATAGTGGATGATTTTTGAGATGTGTTGTTGGATCCGATTTGCTGGAACCTTGTTGAGAATTATCGCATCTATGTTGAATGGGAATATTGGCCTAAAATACTCTTTTTTTTTTTTTTTGGTTTGGATCTTTACCTAGTTATGGGGTCAGTGTGATGATAGCTTCATAAAATGATTTTGGAAGAATTCTGTCTTTTTCAATTGCCTGGAATACTTTCAATAGGATTGATATTAGCTCCTCCTGGTATATTTTGTACAATTCTGCTGGAAAACCATCTGGTTCAGGGCTTTTTTTTTTGTGTGTGTAGGTAGTTTACTTATGATGGATTCAATTTTCTTGGTTGTTATTGGTCTTTTTGATGTCTCAGTGTATTCTTATTTCAACATTCGTGGGTTGTGTATATCAGAAATTCCTCCATTTTCTTTAGGTTATCAGGTTTGTTTCCACACAGGTATACATAGTAATCTCTGATAATCTTTGTATTTCTTTGAGGTCAGGTGTGATATTATATTTTGCATTTTTTATTGTGTTTATTTGGAATTTTTCTCTCTTTTTCTTGGTCATTCAGGCTAAGAGTCTATCTATGTTGTTTAGCCTTTCAAATTTTTGTTTTGTTGATTTTGTCTATGATAGTTTTGTCTTCTATGCCCTGTATTTGGGCTTTTACTTTAGTGATTTGGATTTCTCTATCAAAGTTAGGGTTTTGGTGGTCTTATCTTTCAGGTTCCCTTAGGTGATTTGTTATACTGTTAATTGTGATCTTTCCATTTTCTTGATGTATATTTGTAGAGATATAAATTCCCCTCTTAGAACTATTTTCACAGCATCCCAGAGATGTTGGTTAGATGGGACTTTGTTTTTTCATTTTCCAGGAATCTTTTAATTTCTTTTTTTTCATTTCTGTGTTAACCCAATAGTCATCCAGCATCATGATGTTTGGTGTCCATGTCTGTGGGGTTGAAGGTAATTTTGTTGGTGTTGGTAATTATTTGTGTTCCACTGTGTTCTGAGAAGGTGCATGACAGTATTTTGATATTATAAAATTTTATTATGCCTGACTTATGGCCAAGGATGTGATCAACCTCATAATACATTCCATGTAGTGATAGTAGAATGCATATTTTCTGATTGTTGAGTGGAGTGTTTTGTAGGTATCCATTAAATCTATTTGGTGTAGTGTCATGTTAAAATTCCGGATTTTTTGCCTTGATAATCTATCTAGGATTGTTACTGGGGTATTTAAGTCCCTAGTTATGATAGTCTTAGAGTCAATATCTTTTTTTAGTTTACTTAGTAGTTGCTTTATAAATGCTGGTGCTCCTGTGTTGGGTGCAGATATGTTTAGGATAGATATTTTTTGTTGATGGATTGAACATTTTATCAATATGTATTGACTTACTGTATCTAATTTAGTTTTTGATAACTTAAAGGTTGCTTTGTGTGATATTAAGATCATGACTCCTGTCTTTTTTTTGTGATCCATTTGTTGGGAAATTCATTTTACATCCTCTAACTGTAAGTCTATGTGTATCCTTTGTGGTGAGATGAGTTTTCTGGATGCAGCAAAATATTGGATCATGGTGTTTTATCCAGTTTGACATTCTGTGTCTTTTCAGTGGTGCATTTAGTCCATTCACTTTCATGTTGATTATTGAAATGAGTTTTTTTTATCCTTGTCATGAAGTTCTTATAAAGTTTTTTCTTTTAACTGTAAGTTAATGTATATGCATGATTTTTCAAGTTTGTAGTCACAGTGTATTCTCTTTTTATTCTGCTTTCTCCTGTTATTTTAGGAAGTATTTGGTCATTCTTATTTTTTTTTTCTTTCTTTCTTTCTTCAGAATTTAATACCCTTTTCAGCATCTCCTATAGAGCTTATCTGGAAGCTGCATAATCTCTTATGGATTAGATGTCTTGGAAGGGTTTTAATTCTTCATTGCTGAAGAAGTTGAACTTGGTTGGGTTGGAAATTATGGTTAACGTTTTCTGTCTTTGAGGACTTTGAATTTTGGACTCTAGTCCTTTTTATCTTGCAGTGTTTCTGCCAGTACATATGCTGCAATTCTGATTGGTTTTCCCTGGTAGGTAGTCTGACCTTTCTTTATTGTTGCCTTTAGAATTTTTTTCTTTTGTACCTACTTGTAGAGGTGAATTACTATCTGTCTAGGGGTTAGTCTTCTCATTTGATGTCTTGCAGGCATTCTCTGTATCTCTTATGTTTGGATGGTTACATCTCTGATGAGATAGGTAAAGTTTTCTTGGATAGCCTCCTGGAAAATTGGCTCCATGGTGTTCTCCATTTCATTTTCTTCTTCTCAGATACCAATCAGGCATAGATTCAGTCTCTTGATATAATTGTCCATCTCTTTGAAGCTTTGTTCTTTCTTTCTATGTTTTTCACAGATCAGGTTAATTCCATGTTTTGACCTTCAAGTTCTGAGATTCTTTCTTTTGCTTGTTTAATTTTTTTCATGCTTGTCATCTTGTTATTTATTTCCTGCATGAAATTTTTTATGGCCAGAATTTCTGTTACAAGTTCTTTCGAGTTGCATTTTGTCTTTCTTGAGTCTTATTCACTCTTTCAATTCATTCCCTAATCCCTCTTATCGTCTGGGCCAGTCATTGGTGACTTCCATTGTTTGAGCTCTGAGATCTGATTTTTCAAGCATTTTATGTTGGTTACACTGGGAATTACCTGTGTTCTTTCATTAATTTTTCTTCATTTGTGTCAGATCTCTTTTTTTCTCTTTAGTTTCATTGTTAAGTGGTAGTGGGAGAAGCTTTCACTTCTGATGTTTGCTCAGCCCTCTAATCTTCCCTGATTAGGGCTTTGAATTTGTTCTATTTTGAAACAGGACTATGGGTGGGAAGTTTTACTGTCTCTTGTAGTTTTAAGAGTTGAATAAGGTGGGGATGGGGAGCTAGGATTCAGAAACTTTATGCAAATCATAACATTCACTGATTGTGTTATGGGTTTCCTGAGACGCACTCCCCACATCACTCTACATGAAAATGCAATTGAAATGTGTGTGTCCCCCCTGAGTCCAATATACAGTAACAGCAACCAGGAAAACAGAGAAAAGTAGAATGAAATAAGATGGACAAAATTTTTAAAAATATAAAAACACAAACACACACAAAGCAGAATTAAAAATCTGAAAACCAAACACACACACACACACCCAACACAAAATGAAAGGAGAAGAAAAAGGAAAAGAATTCAAATCATACCCTCACACATACATTCACACACTCATTAAACAAAATAAGAGAAAAAAAAACAATAAAAAGAAAACAAGCAAAACCTGAGAGATTAACACACAATCATTTACATACACAAACAGAAAACAAAAAAAGAATGAAGAAAGAAAGAAAAAATAGAAAAATAAAAATGTTGGAAGGAAATGCAGATCAAATACTCACATACACGTTCATACACAAAGGAAACAGAAAAAAAAAAATAGAATAACTAGTTGATACAAACAACATACAAAAAACAACCTGGTCTCTTGTGGCAAGTTTTGTAATTATAATTGCTCCTCTCAGCTGCTCACAGGTAAGCCCCTCTGTTGTCTCCAGTGAAGTTGCAGACACTTTCACAATCTCCTAGTATCCAAACTGGAGAAGGAGGAGGATGTAGTGTGGGTTGGTAGGGCTTCCGTCCTCTCCTCTCACTGTCATATGGTCATGGGGATCCCCTTCTGTGGGGAGGTGTTGGATTGTCTCTTCCTCAGGTACTGGTGGAGTGGTGCTCCAGCCAGGCTTATCCTGGAGTAGAATACTCCTAGCATGGTTGATATGTAGACTCCACCTGTGCTCATCCCTCTCCATTGTGCCCAGTTATGTGGGGCTCACATTCAGAGGATTGTTGGGGAAGAGGGGATTTGGTCAGCCATACACTCACCAGCTGATCTTTTTGGGGGCCCTCTTGGCCCTTTTATTTTCACACCCTTTGTTCTTTGGCTGAATCAGGGTAAGGGGTGGAGTGCCTGAGACTCAGAACTCATCCTGTCCCTCTGTAGTTTGTGCTTTTGGAATATTCTTTCTGGGTTATGATCAACTCTTGAGTAGTTAATCGAAGTCCAAAAGATCAGGCTTATTTGTCCATGGTGAGCAAGCCAGAGTATCTCCCTGCTTAGCTTTCAAGATGGTGTCAGAATGCCTGTTTCATTTTCTCCAGTGGGGCTCTGTCTCTGAACTCCCTTGCTATGCTCCTTCTGCTGGCCTTGCTGCCAATGTCTGACCAGGTGTTGCAGTGGTGAGGCAGAACCTGGAGCCAGCACTCATTTTTGGCAGCTACTTCCCAGGAAGGGCTTTGTTGACTTAAAAAAAAAAAGGTTCTTGGCTTCTGAGTTTCAGGAAGTACTAGGGTCCAAACAGTACAGTTACAGCACCAATCACTTCATCAGGAGAACCCTAGTCACTTGCTCCCAAGTTCCCACTCAGTCAGCCACTCACCCACCCTTTTAAAAATATATACATAGCCGGGCTTGGTGGCTCAGCCTGTAATCCCGCGCCTTTGGGAGGCTGAGGTGAGTGGATTGCCTGAGCCCGCGGGTTCGAGACCCGCCTGGGCAGCGAGACCTCACCTCTACAATAAATCAAAAAATCAGCCGGGCGTGGTAGCGCATGCCTGTAATTCCGGCTATTTGGAAGGCTGAGGCGGAAGGATCGTCGGAGCCCAGCAGGTCGAGGCTGCGGTGGCCGGGAGCGGCCACTGCACTCCAGTCTGGGCGACAGAGTGAGACTCCAACTCAAAAAAAATAAATAAATAAATAAAATAAAATATATATACATTTTTTATTTTAAAATTGTGGGGTACAGTTAAGGATTAGGTATACAAATATGCATTGCACAGGTACCCTTGTTGATGAGTTGTGCCCCTCCTTCCCCAGACACATATTGACTACTGTTAATCCCACCTGCACACCCATTTATTCACAGACACATATCCACAATTTTCCATACACTCACTCACTCACACTGGGACTCACACAGTCCCTCCATCACTGTTATTCTTACTGCCCCATGTTGTTCATTCAATTGACTCATTTTTTCACAGTATAACTCACATTTTCTTGATGCTTTGCAATGATATAATTTTTGTTGTATTAAAACTTTATGAATTTTACCTTCAGGGTACTATGTAGCTTTATCATACCATTAAATTTATGTGATCTTTCTTGTGTGATAATCATAAATTACCTCAGCATGATAAAATTAATATTAATATAACAATGTAAGTATATGCTATCAAAATACAGCAAACAGGAAATAGATTATTGAAGATTATATTCAATGGTCCATTAATGAAATATAAAGGATCACAAATATAGTTAGAGATGTTTGGAAATCAGGATGAGTTAAAAAATTTAAAAAAGAGAAATACTAGTGGCCAGAATGTCTGAAAGATTTAAGAGATGACAATATAGCAATAAATTATATGCTTTCTTTATCATTTTCTGTGGTGTTATATATTACTGAATAATTACAAAAGTTATACCTATTTTGCAGTATGTAAATTCCTCAATAAAATATAAAACTCATACATTCTTTGATATGTTAGCATTCATGGTTACTACAGAAAAATATGTTAAAGTTGATCTTTGTCAGAGGCAACAGTAAATCTAGAAGTGTTCAGATAGAATAATTTTCAAAATGAAAAAGCAACAGAAAATTGAATACAGATTTGATCATTTGAGTGAGGTCTGATTTCTCATAAAATGTGGAAGTAGTTCTCAAGAGTTTTATGCCAAGTGAAATGATAATCCCCAAAGACTAGAAACTTAAGGTCATAAAAACTAGGAACATTAATATTATAATTTTATTTAATTATTTGTAAAAATATTTGCATACATTCACATGAACTATACATACAATTTCAAAGTATAACATTTAGGAATCAGAAGATGTTGGTTTTATTTTTGTTCCTGATTCCAGTTTACTACATGATTTAGAAAAGTAGTTTAGCCTCCAGATCTGTAAAAAATAGTATGTTTAAGGTTTTATTACACTTTAAATTATTACAATTATAAAAACTATAAAAGAGTTGTCTATTATGTTAAGAGAGCACAGAAAAATAAATTATTACATATTCATCTTTTTTCATTGAATCATAAATTTGTTTTCAGGCCTGGCCTAAGTTTACATAAAACTATTAGTGGAAAAGCAACAATTCTATAGTTAGATACTGAAATATTTGTGAAGTCATTCCAACCATTGTGATCATGTCTTGAAAATATGCTAAGTACTAATACATAATACAGTCTTGTTCATTTGATTTTTAGTACACTATCTTATGTTTGTCTTTATTAACATATTTTTAGAGATGAGAGAAAATTAGCTGCATGAAAACTTATGATCAGAAAGAATAGCTGTTTAGTGTTTATGTTATAGGAAATATCTAGAAGTGTAAGCACAAACATCAACATTTTATTCATACATTTACAAAAACAAGCATAACAAAAGAAGGAAAAAACTGAAACACTAATACTGGCTAACAAGTCATTTGGCAAGCTCTTAACTTTGTTAAGCAAGGAGAAATTTCTGTTTCCAAGAGCTCTTTATCACAAATTATATGGCAGCATTTTTATTTCCTGGAACCATTAGAAATAAAGTGACAGCAAATCTTAAGAGAATTGCCTGTATGTTTTGCTAACATTTAAATGTAATGCTACTTAGATTTGCACATGTCCTGGGACTATTCCCAACTGTTTCTCCATATTTCTATTTGCTTTGATCAATACTCTGTTAGGCACAATGGTTTTGTGGAACTTAGTCATAAAATTTTATGTCTAGCTTTTTCATCATGTTGCATCATTAAAAGACAAAAGGTCTCTGCACATTTTACTAGAAAACATTAGGCAAAAAGTTATTTTAATAATAGTGAATTAAGCCAATCTTGCCAATATTGCAAGATAATGTCTAATATTAACTTTAATGAAAAGTAATTTTCATCGTCACTATCAGATCATCAGGGACCTCTTATAGGTTTAGTTGAGCTTGCTCAAAAAAGAAGCTCTTGACAACAATGCGTAAATTTTAAAAGTCTCAAGATGGCATCTAGGAAGCTAAGTGAAGTATGATTAAAAGCAACTGTGTGTGATTTGTGAAAAATTGGTCTCGGTCTTTGAAAAATAATTTATTGAATTCTACATGGTTTAGAAAATTATGAAGGAATATAATATTTTTATTTCAGGTTGATATTTCAAGCACATAGGAAGTTATACATTATCTATGAAATAATAATATTTTGAATATTCTTCTTATTTAAATTTTAAACTGAATATTCTGAATGAAAGGTTTGGGAAAACTTATAAAAGGATTCATGCAGTAGAGTGGCAAAATAGAAACAAAATGCAATGCACAGAAGATAAAAAGATCTGCAAAAACTTGTTCCACATGTTTGCTATGCTCAGCATTAAAAACTTTACCCCTAATCCTTTTTCAAGTCAAGGTTAAATAAAGGATATACAAACAAATATTATATACATAACATTACATCACATTATTTAATATGTAATTATATGCATGTAAATATGATTTGCATAGATTTCAAAATATATCATTATAATTATAAAAGTTGGAATGTATTTGTTTAATATTTGCTGAGCAGAGTCAGATCATTACCTTTTCATTTAATTCTCAGAACAATCTGTGAATTTTGTATTCTTATTTTTTCTACATTTTAGTTTTAAAAAAATGGAGCTTTAAAGAGACTAAAGAAAATCATCCAAAGTTGCTCAACTTGTGTATCCAGAAACATTATACAAATGTTATGTCTAACTACACTTTTATTTTATCAGAAGATAAAAGAGTTTTAGGTCTCTAGGGCTTAATATGATTATTCTATATAAAGTCATTAAATTACATAATTGGTTATGTTTATATCAACTTTATTGCTAAAATGTTTTTGCAGGGGCTAGATGGTTAGAGGGCAAGTGGTAAGAATTTGAAATGTTTAATTCTTGTGCTGACTATCTTATGCCATAATGACACATATATACCAGTTTTATCCCATAAAAATGAAACAAAATACATAGATTACTGAGGCTTTGATTTCCACATATCTAAAAATGAAATAATGGTAGCTAATTTCATGTGTTTGGAATGTTTACAGGACACAACACTTTAAATTTACTAGTACAATTGCCTTGTACTAGAAATTAGTACATTGTGATTCATACATTATAATCTAGTTCCCTTTATAAATACGAGTTCCCTTTTTTATTTCCTTCTTTGCTAGGTGAGTAAAGAAATTCTTCCATGACATCATTTCCAAAGTTTGTCCACAACATAGACTGGAAATAATTAACCACAACCGACTGTTTTTTCTGATCTTACTGATAGTGTTAATTTTGTTCATCATACATTTCTATCTAACAAATGTGTTTATAGTGCTATATATTTTGTTATGCTGAAGGCCGCTTTCCCTGCATGTTTCCAGCTTAGCTGGCCAAAAGAGGAACGAGGCATAGATTGAAAAGAACCAAAGAAAACAGCAATCATTTCCTTTGGAAGCTCTTACAGTCAGATACTAGTCAACTCAGTGATTCACAGTGGATCCTAACTTCTTCTTCATCTGTATATGTACAGGATATTTGGAAGAGGAGTATTATTATTTTTTCAAATATGAGCTGATGTAAATAGTGCATTTAGGTATTGAATCAATCAAAAGAAAGAATGAGAGAGGGAAAGGAGAAAACAAACAAGAAAACAAGTAAGAACTTCCTGCAAGATGGGCCATTCATCTTATAGTTACCCTTTATCAGGAATGATTACAATCTTAGTCATAAGATCCTATATTTGTGCTTATTTATCTGTGATGCTGGTGCCAATTTTAAGAAAACTAATAAAAAGTTTCATTACTGGGACAGAAAACTCCACACTTTCACTCAAAAAAGGAATATTAAAAAAGGATTCTGTGTTACAGAAGAGATTGAGTTTACTCTCTCTTATTTGTACGTTAGGTGTGATAGAATTGTGTATAGATAAATGGAATCACAGTGTATCATGATAGAACTGATGTGTAGGGCTGAGAATTATAAGTGCATGTTTTCTTAAAGTGGTGCCTTCCTATTTGGGGGAAACCACATGACCTATAGTATATTCATAAAATGCAACCTGAGTGGCTCAGGAAACATGGAGTGTATCTGATGTATAAAATATTGGATTCTAGAAGGAGGCGCAACTCATTATGTCAGTACAACTTTATTAAGAACATTAATCAGTTATTCTCAGTTGTTTAATCTCTTGGAACTCTGATCTAAATGCAACATGAAATTTTAATTGAAGTTTCAGATGTAACAGAAGAAGGAAGAAGGAAGGAAGGAAGGGAGGGAGGGAGGGAGAGAGGAAGGAAGGAAGGAAGGAAGGAAACAATAAAGGGAGGGAGGGAAAATATTTAGTCCTGAAATTAGTTTAAGGACACTACTCATCTGATTAGCAAGGAATGTGTAATAATAATGTTTGAAAGGTAACTGTTTGTCTTAAAATATATAGCTTATTTAAGTTATCAAGATTGCCTACAAGGGTAAAACAATGCAGGTATATGATTTAAGATGTTAAAAGGGTCGTTCAGCTAGCCTTGGTATTAGAATATCAAGTTTGGGTTACGTATAGTTGCAAATGAATGAAATGTTTGTGAAACAAATCAGAGAGATAGGAAAAGATGTGTTATTAGAAAGTCAATACATACATTTACCAAAATAGAGATTTATTTAATAAAAATATATTATTTTCTCCTGTATATTTGTGCATAGTCAGGAAAAGTATTAGGAAATAAAAACTCCTTAGGATATAAGAGCTATTTTGTTTTAGACAATCAATGGAAAATACAAACACAGCCAAACTGAAAGGCCTGTATTATTATCATTATTATTATTTTTATTATTCTTATTTTTCAATATGTAACCCTTATTGCCCAAACTCTATCTGTTTCATTAGTAATCTACTATAATACCAAGGGTCCACAAATAATAAATGAGACAAGCTTTACATCTGCTTTAATATTAATATATGGGCAATGATGTAGACTAAGATGTTTACAAATGGAGACTGAGTATGATTACTATTTAGAAAGGGCTAGGGAATAAAGCAGCACAAAAGGTGAGATGGAATTTTAGCAAGAGAAAAGAAAATAGAGTGAACTATTTATCTTGACTTTCCTGGTAATGAATACTTTCTGATACTCGAGACTTTCATTGTTCAATGGAAAAAAAGTTTGGGTAAATCAGAATTATTGATTACCCTAGAATAGAGAGATAGAGAAAGAGTAAATTATGTATAAGTTTCATTTAAGGCACTGCTGAAGTCTTAAATGGTTTTGAGTTGGGCAACTGGCAAGCTCACTTTTCAGTCTTAAGAAATAATAAGGTCATCATTCTAATATTTAAAAACTTAAAATCTAGGTCAGGCACACAGTTCCTTTCAATTCCCTTACAAAATTCCAGAGCATAAACATTGTGTATAGCTTTGCTAGTCTTAACCCAAACCATTTATAAATAGCTCCTTAAATTTTCCTATGTTCCAACTAATTATTTTCTTTGGAAAAACATGTATGTAAGAACATATGGCAATAATATACATATAACTCTATTTTATGATTTTATGTAGCATTACAAAAGATTCTCCACTGCATTCTTAATGTTTATAATACATATACCATGCAATGGCTGTGTAAAGATCAGTGATATTAATATGCTCCTTCAAAACAATTTGGCATTTTTTATGTCCAATCTTTTTTTCTGCTTAATAATAGATGATTCCTTAATCCGTAATTTTTTTTTTGACAATGTAGCATGTAGTGTGTGTTGAGATATAAACTTGTAATAAATTCCTGGGGCCAGATCACAACATATTTACACATGTATCTGTTTATAGTTCAATACAATGACTTTTTACTTTGCAACTTTAAAATAAGTTTATAGCAACTTACAATGATAATATGTGATTCAATTTTACTGAAGCTTCATTAGCAATGTATGTTTTAATTGGTTGTTTCTAAAAAGTCGGTTGCTATGAAAATAGAACCTTGAGTTTATTTTAATATACTTTTTAAAAATCAATCCTAAGAGTGAACATTTTTCCATGTGTGTTCCTAGTCTATGCATTTTCTGTGTGTTGTATCTTTGTATTCATTTAAGTTTTACATTTACTCTACCAAATGTGGAAAGTTATAATCAGTCATTATCTCTTTTTGGTAGCTATAAATTTTCTGCAAGGCTAAAAGAGAAAAAAAAAGTGTTCCTTTGGTCTTTCTACTTGCAATCCTGTTACATCTACTAAGATGAATGGCACATCATGTCATGGTGAGTGATGTTTGATAAATGACTGGGACAGTTGAAGAACAAAACTCTTTAGATCATGTTTAGAGCTTCAGTGATGCCAGATGTTCATTTCCTAAAGCTGTCTTGTTGACTAAATGTAAAATGACTAGCGGGCAAAATAAAATTAAAGAGAAAAAGTATGATAAATGAGCATTTAAAAGGCAAAGTCAAGGATATAAGCACATAATTTTTCCCTTGAAGCCCCATTTTTAAAAAGACAGAATATAATTTTCTGAACTACCTAATATAAATAACATAGACGTCAATTTTAAAGTGTAATTGATTGCACTGTTTACAGAAAAACATAAATCAACAGACAAGAAAATAAGGGTGGGACTCACAATAAGAAACAGAATATGGAATTATTGCACAGGAATAATGAAGATACCAAGTTGTTAAGGAAATTATAAGGGTTTTTTTTAGTTTCTAATTTTTGTTTTGATAATGATAGCAAATTGACTGGCACTCATATGGGAATCAATAAATAACATATCTGGATGAGGGGCTTCCATGAATTGACTAGTCTGAAATGAACTTTTCATTTGGACATAATTAAACACCCTCTTTCTCTTGATTGTAATAGAAGAAAATGGGTAAATGCTGAAGAAATATTCTTAATTATGGGATATGCAATTGCACCTACGTTTGGAAGGTGAGCTAATGATTCTTACAAATTCTAGACACAATCTTAGCCAGTCTGCTGAAGGCTAAACGTAGCGAAATATAATTTGAAGACAGACTGATACGTGTGTGTGTGTGTGTGTGTGTGTGTGTGTGTGTGTGTGTGTGTGTGTCTTCCTACAGTCATGTTTCCTACTTTGGCTACTTAAAACAGCCCCTGCAAAGTGTGAGTCCTGTATTTAGGCTGACTCATCCCACTTAGACTTTGAAATCATTTCCACCTATGAAGGAGATTTTTGATCATTTAGTTAAAATGGAATGGAATGTTTCTTCTTCTAGACAGTCAAATCAGTACTATTAATACATTTTTATTTAGTAGGAGAAAACAATTCTGAGTATAAGTACATGTGCATCCTGTAATTTTTTCTTTTGATGATTTTCAAGGCAGAGTGGAGACTGATGCTATGAGAAGTCAGTTATTCTTCCAGGTGATCAAAACTTTTCAAGTTCAAGTCTCAATTTCACCATCCCCCAGTTTTTATGAGTCCAAAAAAATTACTCAATATTTTTGGGTTTCACTTTTCTCCATATGCAAAACTTATATAGAAAGTTGTGCGACGTCAGTGGAAGGGTAAAAATGAGTTGGTTTATTTTTTTTTTTTTGACAAATTTTGAAAAAGAGCTTGAACTCCAGGGGAAGGTAGCTTTTCAAATATAATGTCTTCTTTCCTTATATTTTTGTTTTTTAAAATGCTGAGAACAGTTGCTCTATGGATATGTCCTTGGGTATCTAATAATCATTTCCTTTCTGTGAAGCTCATATTATTTCACAAAAGGAAGAAAAACAATTGATGTATCCTCTCACTAAACAGATGAAGAAACTGAGGCCAGGGGAAGAAAATGTTGTCAAAGTCACGTAAATTGATATTAAGGAAGTGAGGACTAAGTTAAGATCTGACTTCCCAAGTGTACATGTGTACTCTAAAAATTGCTTCTTTTCTGTTACTCCTAAAATTCCTATTTAGAGGATATGGTACTTTAGCTAATCAACAGTGAGTTTCCAAAATACTTCATCTGCACTCATCAGTTGTATGTGTTTTCTGGATAATTGCATAACTGTTTAATTTACTTTGGATATGCAATTGCACCTACATTTGGAAGGTGAGTTAATGGTTCTTACAAATTCTAGACACAATCTTAGCCAGTCTGCTGAAGGCTAAACATAGCAAAATATAATTTGAAGACAGACTGATATATATATATGTGTGTGTGTGTGTGTGTGTATGCATGCACACATATATATGTATATATACACATATGTGTATTTATATATGCATAAGTATATATACACATATTATACATGCATATATCTATACATGGGGAGAGAGAAATCTGTGTAAATTTATATGTGTACACCCCTACATAAACATACTCAAAAAATCAATTCATTCCCAAATACATAGAGTATTATAATTTGATTTTTCTCTTTGTAACATTAATTCCTGAATAATTTTATTTTTTTAATTTTAAAGATGTGTGATACAATTCAAGATTAGGTAAACAAGTGATCATTGTGCAGATAAAGTTTGGGACTTCCTTTCCTCCCCACTTTGCCTGGTTTAAAATCAGGTAACTTTATTGATGTTTGTACTCCCCCAAAATACCGTTGATGGTCGCATAATAAAATATTTTAATGCATCATATTTTTAATAATTTTGTTGTTGAAAGCCATGTTGTTTTTCCTATATTTAATAATTAAAATTAGTATTTGCAGAAAGATATCTTTATATAAATTGCAGTAATGTTTTAAAAATTATATTTTCTGAGGTTTTATTGGATAGATTTGTAGGCTAATTCTTATGTCTATGTATTAAATTATTATTATGATGGACATCTTCAAATAGTAAATTATATTTAAATACAGCATCCCAAAGTATTTTTTACAGTAAATATTATTTTGAAACTAACTAGTGTAAATACCATAATGGATTTTCATTACTGTCAGGATAAAATGCATAATTTTTTTATTTTTTTGAGATGGAGTCTCACTCTGTCGCCCAGACTGGAGTGCAGTGGCCAATCCCGGCCACCGCAGCCTCGACCTGCTGGGCTCCGACGATCCTTCCGCCTCAGCCTTCCGAGTAGCTGGAATTACAGGCGCGCGCTACCACGCCCAGCTGATTTTTTGATTTATTGTAGAGATGTGGTCTCGCTGCCCAGGCGGGTCTCGAACCCTCGGGCTCAGGCAATCCACTCACCTCAGCCTCCCAAGGTGCGGGATTATAGGCTGAGCCACCGAGCCCGGCTGATTCTTATATTCTCATTAGTTTGAAGTATTTGATAAACAGAATGATGCTCCATCCCAAATGCTTATATTATTATCCCAAACCTACAAATATTCTCTTGTATTTCTAAAGGTCTTTGCATACATGATTAAGTCAAGCATCTTGACATGAGGAACTAATCCTGAATTATCTGTGTGATGGGCCCAGTATAATCACAAGGATCTTTATAATACAGAGGGAAGAGAGTCTGAGTCAGAGAAGCAGCTGTCATTACAGAAGCAGAAGTCTCACAGAACAAAAAAGTTGAGGATGGGGCATTGCTGGATTGGAGAATAAAATATGAGGCTATGAGCACCTTAATGCAGGTAACCCCTAAAGCTATAAGAGAAGGAAGTACATTTTCCACTGAAGCTTCCACAAGCGGTGCAGCACTGCTGATATCTTGATTTTAACATAATATTCATTTCAGATTTATGATCTCAAAATAAGTTTTATAATAAATATATGTTATTTTAAGCCACTAAACTTATGGTGCTTTGACACAGCATCAATATAAAGCTCATACAAAATACTGCAGTATATCTTAAGTTTTTTATAGATGTGTATATATTACACATAATTTCCTTGGAAATAATTAATTTACATATAGAAAGGCACAGACAGATAAATAAATATATGGATAGATAGATATAGATATATAGATTTGCATAGATAGGAATACAAATATTTACATTAAATATGTGTTTATATATTGGTAAGATATATTGATAATTAGGATGTTATTAACAAAACTCCAATTTTATTTGGCATGGGCATGAGTTCACTTACTAAACGATACCTTTCTGTTCATTCTTACTAAAAGGTCTTCATCATGTGATTATATTACACAGTATGGGATGGGAAGGATTTTTAGGATAGTGAGAATTTTCTAGAAAATTGAAAACCAGGGTGGAGCTTAAGATGGTTGCCGACAGGTTGGGCTGTAAGAATGTCCATGGAGGCAAGTGACAATAAAGACTCTCTGCGTGAGTAGGCAGGCACTGGTGGGAGCATGAAAGTCCATCTGAGGGGATACTCGGCTGCATGCACCGGGTCCCCACTATGAGGGCGACTGCAAGCTCCCACCGCCCTGAAATTATAGCTCAGCTCATAAGATCACATGCAGAAACATCTGCTACCCCCAAGAATGCACCTGAGAAAAGCCTACTGAATTTCGCTGATTCCCAGAACCTGGCATGGGCACGCACCATCACCGGTCATACCGGACCTGCTGGAGTGCAGGATTTGGTTATTGGAGAGAGAGCATTGGGGAATCTGGAGAGGAACACATGCCTGGTGAGGAGCTGCCCACTGCAGCCAATTTCCAGGCAGAGATTTGCATTGCCACGTCCAACCCCCCCACCCCAGCCTCCAACTTTTTGCCGAACTGGCATGGACAAACTATTGCCCCAGGCGCTCCCTCACCATTGAAGTAGGAGAGAGTCTGCTCCAGGCTTTGTCTCACCGCTTCAGCACCTATAAAGGCACTGGAAGGGGCTGCAGACAGAGTTCAGAGATACAATCTCTGTGAATGGCACATCAACTATTCAGGACTGGATCGTGGTCCAGAGGAAATATCCTGAGAGCACAAACTTCAGAGGGACCTGATGAGTGCTGAGTTCCAATGCTCCACCACCTACACTGATCCAGCTGTGGAACAAAGGGTGTGGCCAGAAAAAGATGAGGAAGAACTCCAAAGAGATCTGTGGTGAGTCCAGGTCTGACCCAAACCCCCTCCTCCCCAGCAATCCTCTGAACATCAGACCCACACAGCTGGGCCATGACTGAAAGGGACAAACCCAGATGGAGCCTGGACATCAGTCACAACAGAAGAACCCTATTCCAGGATAGACCTGCCTGGGGCAACCTTGTGGAAGTACATGCCTGGGGAAGAAACTGTCCTGTACATCCCCAACAGAGATCTCCTTGACCATATGAGAGTGGGAGGGAAGGATTGCAACCCCACCCAACTCCACTGACCCTCATCCTTCCCTGCTTTGTTCCCTGACGAGAGTGAAAGAGGTGACTGTGCATGAGAGATCTGATTAGAGGAACAATTACAGAGCCTGCCACAAGAGGACAGG
This sequence comes from Carlito syrichta, assembly GCF_000164805.1. Taxonomy (NCBI): domain Eukaryota; kingdom Metazoa; phylum Chordata; class Mammalia; order Primates; family Tarsiidae; genus Carlito; species Carlito syrichta. The sequence continues at coordinate 623,881 of NW_007248126.1, forward strand.
TTTTTTGTTTGTTTGTTTTTTTAATTTTCAATTTTTTTTATTTTAAAAATTTTCTGACTGTTAGTTCATCTATTTAAAAAGTTTTTTTCCGCTGGGTTCGGTGGCTCAGTCTGTAATCCCACGCCTTTGGGAGGCTGAGGTGAGTGGATTGCCTGAGCCCACGGGTTCGAGACCCGAGTGAGGCTTTGATCTGCATACCCTCAAATATTTTTTTCTTTTCTTTTTCTATTTCTTTCTTCTTTTATTTGTCATTCTCTGTTTATGTGTGTATGTGAATGATTGAGTGTTCGTCTTTTGATTTTGTTGTTGGTTTTTGTACGTTTGTTTTTATGTTTTTTTTTTTAATGTAACTTTTTTATCGTTTAAGGGGTTTGTCAATATATGCGTGAGGGTTCCACCTGAATCCCCCCCTTTTTTCTTATTCTCCCCTCTTCAGTCTTTTTGTCTTTCTTCTCTAGTCACTTTGTACTAGGAATGTGTGAGTGTGTTAAGTTTTCTTGGTTTTGTGTGTGTGTGTGTGTGTGTGTGTGTGTGTGTGTGGTGGTTTCTTTTGCTTTGCTTTGTTGTTATGCCAGATTGTTTTGTAGTGTGTGTTGCTTTCTGCTTTGCATCATCATATAGAGTGGTGGTGGGGAGTGGATCTCAGGAACACATACCGCAATAAGTGAATATTTTAATTTGCAAGTAGCATCTGATTCCTAGCGCTCCATCCCCAACATTACTCAGATTCCAAAAACTACAAGAGACAACAAAGCTTTCCATCCACCATCTTATTTCAAAATAGAACAAATCCAGAGCCCAGATCAGGGAAGAATAGAGAACTGAGCAAATATTAGAAGGGAAAGCCTCTCTCACTGACACTGAGTAACAGAACTAAAGAAAAAAATCAAGAAATCTTTCACAAATGAGGAAAAGTCAAAGGAAGACCTCAGGCAATTCAAAGTCTAGGAAAGACAAAACTCCAGACAAATCAGACTTTGGTGCCCGAACAATGGAAGTCACCAACGGCTGGCTCCAGAATATGACAGAAATTAGGGACTAGCTGGAAAGAGTGAATAAGACTCAAGAAAGACAAGATGCAACACTGAAAGAACTTGCAACAGAGATTCTGGCAATAAAAGTTTTTATCCAGGAAATAAATAACAAGATGACAAGCATGGAAAGCAGAAATTAATCTGGCTGAAAAAAGAATCTCAAAACTTGAAGACCAGAACATGGAATTCACCCAATCTGTAAAAAACATAGAAAGAAGACTCAGAAAGAAAGAACAAAGCATAAAGGAGATGTGCAATTATATCAAGAGGCAAAACTTATGCCTGATTGGTATCCCAGAAGAAAACAGGGAAAATCAGAACAACTTGGAGCAAATATTCCAGGAGGTAATCCAAGAAAACTTTCCCCATCTCACCAGAGATGTGATCAGCTAAGCACAAGGGATACAGAGAAACCCCAGAAGACATCAAATGAGAAATCCAACCCCTAGACACATAGTAATTCACCTACACAAAGTAGGCATAAAAGAAAAAATCCTAAAGGCAGCAAGAGACAAAGGATAGACTACCAACCAGAGAAAACCAATCAGAATGAAGCAAACCTATCAGCAGAAACACTACAAACAAGAAGGGACTGGAGTCCTGTATTTAAAGTCCTCAAAAAAAAATTTTTTTTTCAACCAACAATTTCCTATCTAACCAAGCTCTGCTTCATCAGTGATGGAGAATTAAAATCCTTCCCAGACATCCAATCCCTAAGATATTATGTAGCTTCCTGATCAGTTTTACAGGAGACACTTAAAAAGGTATTAAGCAGCCAGGCTCGGTGGCTCAGCCTGTAATCCCGCACCTTTGGGAGGCTGAGGTGAGTGGATTGCCTGAGCCTGGGGTTAGAGACCCGCCTGGGCAGTGAGACTTCATCTCTACAAAAAATAAAAATATCAGCCGGGCGTGGTAGCGCATGCCTGTAATTCTGGCTACTTGGAAGACAGGTGGAAGGATTGCCGGAGCCCAGCAGGTCGAGGCTGCGGTGGCCAGGAGCAGCCACTGCACTCCAGTCTAGGTGACAGAGTGAGACTCCAACTCAAAAAAAAAAAAAAAGAGGTATTAAGCACAGAAGAAAAAAAAAAAAAAAGAATGACCACACTCTTCCCAAGAGAACAACAGAGCACAGGATCAACAGAGAATACAGCACAACAAGAAACTTGAAAACACACACATACATTAACCCCAAAGCCAAAAGAAAGCAAGAAAACAAAGAAAAAAACTTTATAAGAACATCATGGTAGGCATAAGGAATCACATTTCAATAATCAGCCTGAATGTGAATGGAATAAATGCACCACTGAAAAGAGTCTATATGGTGGACTGGTTAATATACCATGACCCCATTATTTGCTGCAACCAGGAGACTCCTCTCACTACAAAGGATATACACAGACTCAAAGTTAAGGAATGGAAAACGAGTTTCCAGGCAAATGGATCACAAAGAAGGCAAGACTTGCAATCTTAATATCAGACAAAACAACCTTTACGTTATCAAAATTGTAAAAAGGTGCAAAAGGACATTACATAATGATAAAAGGTTCAATCCATCAAAAAGTAATATCCATCCTAAACATATATGCACCCAACACAGGAGCACCAGCATTTTTAAAGCAACTACTAAATAAACTTCAAAAAGATATTGACTCTAACACTATTAAAGCAGGGAACTTGAATACCCCACTGACAGCCATAGATAGATCATCGAGGCAAAAAACCAACAAGGAGATCCATAACCTAAACTTGACACTTGACCAAATGGACTTATTAGATACCTACAGATTATTCCATCCAACAAACAGAAAATATACATTCTACTCATCACCACATGGAACATACTCCAAGATCGATCACATTCTTGGCCATAAATCAAGCATAAACAAATTCCATGAGGTTGAAATCTTGCCATGCATATTCTCAGACCATGGTGTAATAAAAATAAATATCAAAACCAACATATCCCCAAAGCCCACTAAGACATGGACACTAAAAAGCATGATGCTATACAACGACTGGGTCAATACTGAAATCAGAGAAGAAATTGAAAGATTCCTGGAAACAAATGAAAATGAAGAAACATCTTACAAAAACCTCTGCAGTGCCACGAAATCAGTTCTAAGAGGGGAATTTATATCCCTGCAAGTGCACATCAAGAAAATGGAAAGATCACAAGTGGAGAGCCTAACAAATCAATAACAACTCAGGACATTGACTCTGTCATGCAAAAACTACCTATAAAAAAAAAAAAAAAAAGCCTTGGACCAGATGGCTTTCCAGAAGAATTGTGCAAAATTTACAAGGAGGAGATGACACCAATCCTATTGAAAGTATTCCAGGCAATTAATAAAGATGGAATTCTCCCCAAATCATTTTATGAAGCTAACATTACACTGATACCCAAATCCGTTGAAAATCCAACAATGGAAGAGAACTACAGGCCATCATCTCTTATGAACATAGATGCAAAAATCCTCAACAAGAATCTAGCAAATCAGATCCAAAAACACACCTCAAAAATCATCCACCCTGACCAAGTAGGTTTCATCCCCAGGATGCAAGGCTTGTTCAACATTTTCAAGACCATAAATGTAATTAAATACATCAACAAATGTAAAAACAAGAACCACATGATTTTCTCATTAGATGCAAAAAAAAAAAAAAAAAAGCTTTTGATAAAATCCAGCATCCTTTCTTGATAAAAACTCTCAAACACTTAAGTATAAAAGGAACATACCTCAAAATAGTAAGTGCTGTCTACGACAAACCCACAGCTAACATATTGCTAAATGAACAGAAACTAGAAACATTTCCCATGAAAACTGGAATAAGACAAGACTGCCCACTCTCGTTCCTCTTGTTCAATATTGTGTTGGAAATCCTAGCTCAGGCAATTAGATAAAGGAAGAAAATCAGGGGTATCCAATAGGAAAAGAGGAAGTCAAGTTATCCCTCTTTGCTGATGATATGATCCTATACCTTGAAAATCTAAGAGAATTTGTCAAAACCTATTTGCACTGATAAATGAATTTGGCAAATTCTCAGGGTACAAAATAAATGTGCAGATGACAACTGCATTCCTACACACCAACAACAAGCAGGCAGAGACCCAAATATACAGTAGAATCCCATTCACAATAGCCACACACACACAAAAAGATATACCCTGGCATCTTCCTAACCAGAGACGTTTAAGACCTTTACACTGAAAATTACAAAACACTGCTCAAAAAAATCCATGAAGACACAAACAAATGGAAAAATATTCCATGCTCATGGATAGGACGAATCACTATTGTTAAGATGTCCATCCTACCAAAAGCAATCTACAGATTCAACGCAATACCCATTAACTTACCAACATTATTCTTCTCAAGAGTGGACATGACAATACAGAAATTCATATGGAAACATAAATGACCACAAATAGTCAAAACAATCCTTAGCAAAAGAAACAAAGCAGGAGGTATCACACTTCTAGACTTAAAACTTAACTCTAAGGCTACAATAATCAAAACAGCCTGGTATTGGTACAAGAACAGGCAAATAGACCAATGGAACAAGATGGAGATTCTGGAAGCAAAGCTTCAATTCCTCAACCAACTCATCTTTGACAAAGCCTCCAACAACAACCATTGGGGAGAGGAGAACATTTTTAGTAAATGATCTGGGAAAACTGGCTGACCATATGCAGATTTTGAAACAGGACCCCTACCTATCACTATACACAGAAGTTAACTCTAAAATGGATCAAAAACCCAAATGTAAAACCTCAAGTTATAAGAATCTTAGAAAATGCAGGAGACTCCCTTATGGAAATTGGAATTAGGAACCAATTCCTATTCAGAACCCTAAAGGCCAATACCTTAAGAAATAAGATAGACAAGTGGTACCTCATCAAATTAATGAGCTTCTGCAAAGCAAAAGAAATCATCAAGAGAGCAGTGAGACAGCCCACAGAATGGGAATAAATATTTGCCAACTGTATATCTGACAATGGCCTAACATCTAGGATCTACAAAGAACTCAAACGTGCCGAAAGGAAAAAAAAAATTCCTTTAAAAATTGGGCAAAAGACTTGATAAACACTTCTTAAAGGAAGATATACGGGCAACCAACAGACACATGAAAAAGTGATCAGCCTCACTCATCATCAGAGAGATGCAAATCAGACCACATTGAGATACCACCCAACCCCTGTAAAAATGGCTATAATTAATAAAACAACAACAGATACTGGGGAGGATTAAGAGAAAAAGAAATGCTTCTACACTGATGGTGGTAATGCAAACTAGTGCAACCTCTTTGGAAGACAGCGGCGATTTCTGAAAGAACTAGAAATTGATCTTCCATATGTCCCAGCAATTCCCCTATTTGGAGTATACCCGTAGGCACTCAAATCATTCTACAAAAAAGATACCTGCACACATATGTTTGTTGCAGCTCTATTCACAACAGCAAAAACATGGAACCAACCATGTTGCCCATCGAAGTTGAACTGGATAAAAATAGTGGTACATATACACAATGGAATATTATGCAGCCATAAGAAGGACAAATATGCAGACTTTGCAGCAGCTTGGATAGATTTGCTGTCGATCATACTCAGTGGTATATCACAGAAACAAAGAACAGAGTTCCATATGTTCTCACTCATAATTGGACCTTGAACAATTATAATACTATAAGAAAGTGATTGGCAGTAGTGGGAAATTCTTAGGGGGAGGGTAGGGGAGGTGGGACTGGCAGTTGAAGGAAACTGCTAGGGGAGGAAGCGGCATACCACATCAACAAGGTTGCCTGCATTCTCAATGTTTATATACCTAACCCTGAATTGTACCCCACATCTTTATAATAAAAATTTTTAAAAGGAAAAGATCAGTAATAACCCAAATAAATTACATTTCCTCTGCTCAAAAAAAAAATATGAGATTTCTGCAATGAAGCAGCAGTCATTGAACATGAAGTAGAGACACAATAAGATGGCACAGCATTGTTTTCTAAAGATATTATCAATGTACTGCTAGCATATACAGCTAAGGAAAATCCTAAATGGAGTCGTGTAAGATTGCTCTCTCCACCACTTCAACATTCTCTTAACTCCCAGACCATTAAAAAAATTTCTGAATAAGCTTTCAAAAAAATTTTTTTCTTTTAATTTTCAAAAAGCATTTTGCTGATATTTTATTTGGAATTGCAGTCAAGCAAATGAATAAGTTTGATGGGAATCAACATATTTACAGTGTTCTAGTCTTACCATCTGGTGCAGCTCATGACATATCCATTTACTGATTTTTCTTCTGTCTCTCAGTAAAATTATTTTATTTTTTTCAGCTATATCGTTAATATTGGGTTACTAGTTCTCTAAGGACTTTTCTTTTTATTGAATCAGTGAAAACAGAAGGGGTCATCATGATCATTTAAAACTATTCTTGATACCAAAAATACCCCCTGAAATTAATGAACTGATTATTACTCATGTTAAGTAAGGGAAGAAAACATTAAGTTAACAGAAATGAAAGTAAAATAGTTCTTTCCATGCACAAACAGTAACAAAATTATTGTATATATAAAAGATTTATATTCTCTGTGAAAAATAAAAAATTTAAAGCCTAACTTATTCAGGAAATATGAAGAAAACTGTATTATGTAAACAATTTAGCCAATTTTTTCTCTGAAACTATTTTTCTTGACTCAATCAATGTTTTGGGGACCTGGTGATGCATAGCAACTGGCCTGGAGACCTAAATGAGATATCACCTAGCAAGACTCTGCCTTTTTACTTCTTTACTAATTTAAAAAAGAAATCTAAAATTGCAAAAATAAACAAATAAAATATTATGCTTAATACAGCCCATGAATTAGCTTATGCCAAATTAGAAAGATGTATCAAATTCCTATATTAACAACAATTTAAACATTTTACAACCCTTTCACAGAGGTTATGAAAATAATTTTCTTCTATATTCACTCTTGTCTGAATGTCAAGTGATTGCAAAATTTACAGTTAACTTGAGTTTTCTCCATGAAACTGTGGAAATATCATTGGTAGCTTGACTATTCTGGTCCTAATATGGTTTCAACATATCCTTGAAATGGAGTCAGTAAGGATGTGATGCTCTGTCCAACAAACAGTTTATGCATAAGGACAGATTGCAGAGTCTAAAGCAAAAAGTTATGACTGATAAAAAGAAGTAAAACACTAGATATCAGACTCCTAATATCAGGCAGCACTAATGTATTCATGTTACAGCCAAAGTAACTTAGAACATGACTTGGAACATGGATGGTAACACATATTTTTAACTTTAGATAAGGGAATTCAGAAGAAGAGTCATAAAATCTTAGATGCTGTTCAGGTGAAAAATATAAAGTATAGAGTTATTGGGGTGCCAGATATAAGAATTGAGTGTTTTTAGGATGCCAGGTGTGTGTATGCTTGTATGTGTATATGTGTATATAAGTGAATTTAAATATATATTAAATTTAAATTTATAATTTATATCATATATAAATTTGTATATATAATTTAAATATATATATATACACACACCCACACTCTCAGAAATAGTCAGATAGATATAGAAAGATTAAAAAAGAAATTGAAACCAAATAACCTACAAAGTATCAATGAAACAAACAGTTGTTTCTTTTAATAGATAAAAAAATAGATCTGCCACTAACTAAAGTAACCCAAAGAAAGGGAAAGAAGGAAGAAAGAAGTGATGAAGAAAGAGAGAGAGAGAGAGAGAGAGAGAGGATTCAAATATTTAAAGAAATACAGTCAGAAATAAAAAAGACATTACAGCTAATAACTCGTAAATTCAAAAGATCATCAGAGACTGCTAAGAACAGCTGTACACCCACAAACTAGAATACCTAGATAAAATGGATGATTTTCTGGAAACACACAATTCTCACAAGATTGAACGAGCAAGAAATAGAAATCCTGAACATGCCAATAATAAATAGTGAATTTGAATCGTTTTTTTTAAAAAGCCTACCAACAACAGAAAAGTCGAGGACCAAGTGATTTCACGGCCAAATTCCAGCAAATATACAAAGAAAGAAGTGATTCTAATCCTACAGAAATTGTTCCCCTAAAATCTAGAAAGAGGAAATCCTCTCCAACTTATTTTAGAAATCTAGTAACACTCTGATATCAAATCCAGACAAGGACATAATTCTAACAAACAAAAACTACAAATCTATATTCCTGATAAACAAAATACAAAAAATAAACAGAAAAGAAAAGAAAAAAAAATCCTCAAAAAAATACTGACAATCCAAATCCAACAACACACAAAAAATAACAAAACTTGATTTATTCCAGAAATGAAGTAATAATTCAGCATACATAAACCAATAACTGATTTACCACATAGAATTAAAAACAAAAACGATCTGATCATCTCATTAAACGCAGAAAAAGCATTCAATAAAATTCAACATCCCTTCATGATAAAAACCTTCAACAGACTAGTAGAAGAAACACACTTAAAAATAATAAAAGGCATATACAACAAACCACAGCCAACATCATACTGAGCAGAGAGAAGCTGAAAGCATTTCCCCTAAGATCTTAAACAATGTAAGCAAGTCCACTCTTACAGCTTGTATTGACATGGTTCTGAAAGTCCTAGTTGGAGAAAACAGGCAGGAAAAAGAATTAAAAGGTTTTCATATTACTCCAAAAGACTCCTAGCTTTGATAAATTTATTTAGTAAAGTCTTGGGAAACATAATCAACATACACAAATATGTAGCATTTGTATACACCAAAAATGATAGAAATGAGAACCAAATCAATAAGCCAAAACCATTTGCAATAGCTAGAAAAATCTAATGAAGTAGTTGGAAATATATTTCACCAAGAAGCTGAAAGATCTCTACAGGAAAGTCTACAGAACACTGATGAAATCACAGCTGACAGAAACAAATGGAAAAACATATCATGCTCATGGATTGGAAGAATCAATATCATTAAAATGATCATATTACTCAAAGAAATATGTACATTTAATTCAATTCCTGTTAAATAAATGTCACGTTTTACAGAATTCATAAAAATTGTAAAATGCATACAAAAAAAAAAAAAAAGCCTGAATAGGCAAAGCCACCTTGAAAAAACAAAATAAAGCTGCAGGCAGCACATTACTTGACTTCAAGTTTTGCTACCAAACAGCATGCTAATATGCACACAGAGATGTGTATAAAAATATGCACATAGATCAATAAATCAGAATAGATAACCCAGAAAAGATGCCACATACCTACAATCAACTGATCTTTAAAGAAGTCAAGAAATGTATACACTGGGGAAAGGATAGGCTGTTCAAGAAATGGTGCTAAAATTATTGGATTGTTATATGTAGAAGAATAAAACGATATCCTTATCTCTCATCACATAAAAAATTAACTTAAAAACAATTGAAGACTTAAATGTAATATCAGAATCTATGAAAATCTAGAAGAAAACCTAGAAAAAATATTTTTGAACATTGTCCCAAGCAAAGAATTCATGACTACAAACTCAAAAGTAAAAGCAACAAAACTAAAAATAGACAAATGAGACTAAATTAAACGAAAAAATCTTCACAGCAAAATAAATAATCAACAGTAGAAACAGACAACCTGTAGAATGGGAGAAAATATTTGCAGCCTAGGTATCTGACAAAGGATTAATATCCAGGATGGACTAGGGTATCAAATGACTCAACAAGAACAAAGTACCCATTAAAAAATGTGGGCAAAGGATATGAACAGACATTTTATAAAATAAGATACACAAATGGCCGACAACGATATGAAAAACATGTCATGATCATGAATCATCATAAAAATGCAAGTTAAAAGAACAATAAGACAACAGTTGAAATGACTGCTATTAAAAAGTCAATGAATAACAGATGATGGTGAAGATGCAGAGAAAAGGGAATACTTCTAAATTGTTGATACAAATGTAAATTATATGCATCCCAGAACCATCTAGATAATATACATATAAATTGAGGTTTAGTTCCCATGTGTTCAAAATGGAATTCACCATTCGCCATATGATTGTTATACTTAACTAGATCAAAGTGGAATTATTTCATAAAATATATTTTTCTCACATTATAGTTTCTGAAAGTCAAGATGCATCCTAATTAATGAATTTAGTTGATGTACTTATTTAATTTTTCACAAAGCAAACACTAAATTAACAGTGCATTTAAATCCCAATGCTGAGAAAGACTTGAGAAAGTAATGTGCACAGTGAAATCAGTCAGCAGAGTAGCATATAGCCAGATGTCCCTTATGTCCAAGTCTAACAACACAGCTTGTTATGTTTTGGGTTATGCCTCAAGGAAAAGTCCAGTGGTTGACCTAACATCCCCTAATATTTGCGTTTTATAAAATGGTTGTTGTTTGGATATTCATAGCCATATTTTATTTTTCAGAACTGAGAGCTAATTATAACTCTACACTGATGTGGCTTCCCAGAAATTTTCTTGAAAAGTCACCGATATAATAGTTATTACATATTTGTTAAGAGTATCTGTTTGCAGTCTAACTTATGACCACAGATATATAGATAATTGGAAAACAAACACAAACTATTATGAGGAAGTGTATTATATTCACACATTTTGTAATATCATTCCAAAGAAAAATTGCTTCCTCCTGAAAATGCACTCAGTTACAATAATTGGACATCAATTTTTAGCACTGCTCTTTCTCTGATTGTTTTATCATTCAGTTAAAGCAGGAATGTGATTAAAATTTGTCTGATAATATTTTATAGATTTTTAGTTTGACACAACTTGCATTTTTCAGTTAAAGAGTGTGTGTGTGTTTGTGTGTATGTGCATATGCATAAGTATATCTTGAATTAAATTCTCATTTAAGAAAGAAAAAGCTAGCATACACGTTTGCTAGAGTTATGATTATAGTATTATATGTATAGTTTTAAAAAATATTTTTATATCTCAGAATGTTCTTCAATAGTTGATTTATGTATCAGATTGTTTTATATTACATATTTCATTATAATCAGATTACATTTTCCATCACATAATTGCTTAGAGTTTAAAGGGACCAGACACATGGCATAGAAATCAAACTGAATATCTAGAAGAAGACAATGAGCCGGGCTCAGTGGCTCAGCCTGTAATCCTGCGCCTTGGGAGGCTGAGGTGAGCGGATTGCCTAGTCCACAGGCTCGAGACCTGCCTGGGCAACTTGGCAAGACCCCATCTCTACAATAAATCAAAAATTAGCCGGGCATGGTAGTGCGCGCCTGTAGTTCCAGCTACTTGGAAGGCTGAGGCGGAAGGATCGCCAGAGTCCATCAGGTAGAGGCTGCGGTGGCCGGTGGCCGGGAGTGGCCACTGCACTCCAGTCTGGGTGACAGAGTGAGAATTCAACTCAAAAAAAAAAGAAGAAGAAGAAGAAAAGAAGATAATGTTATTCTTCATTTCAATTTAGCACACTTTAACAGTCTCTGAAACACTGAAATTATTCTATTTTGGCTTATTTTCTGTTTTTAGGTCATCAGTAATTGTTATATTTTTGAATATTTCTATAAGGAATATATAGAGTGTTATTTTGCCTCCATATCTAACAGTAATTAGGGTCTGAGGTTCTTTTGATTTTGCCAGGATTAATAAAATATTTTACCTTGTTACCATTTTAATTTCTTTTGTTTTGAGTTGAATTCTCAGTCTATCGCTCAGGCTGGAGGGCAGAGGCACACTCACGGCCACCCCAGCATCGACCTGCTATGCTCCGATGGGCGATACTTCTGCCTCAGCCTTCCGAGTAGCCAGAACTACAAGTGCACACTACCGTGCCTGACTCATTTTTTATTTATTGTAGAGATAAGGTTTCGTCAAGTTGCCTGGACTGGTCTCGAACCCGTGGGCTCAGGCAATCCACTTACCTCGGTCTCCCAAAGTGCTGGGATTACAGGTTGAGCCTGTAATATACTGATATATTTATTTTGTTCACTACAAAATAGTATTGGACACATAATTATATAAATGTATGTATAAATGGAAAAAGCCAAAGACAGACACCTGGAAAGAGCTATGGATTATCTTCTGCAAAATGAATTACAGAATATTGGCATGTGGAATGACCTATTGTTTTCCTTGGAAATTGTATATGATTTGATGAAGACACCAGAGAGAGATGAAACTCATTTTAGTGCAAAAAGACATTAGAAATTTTCTTGTTTTCCACACAGTTTGCCACTGGGAACATTGGAAGTCCAAAATATGTCCTGCCTATAAAAGGGCCTATGCTAGTTATGAATGGACTAAAAAACGCATTTAGATATATAAATTAAACATTTAGAAATATTTCAGAATCCCTGGTGACCTTGAAATAGTATAAATAACAGCCTATTGTGGCCTCCTAAGGAATCCCTGAGTTGAGACTAAACATATAAATGTAAAATGATACCACTTGCAAGCAACAGAACAGCAAGAAGACTAGGCATGCCTGTAAACAAATGTATAACACAAGCATCTTCCAATGATATTATGTGTCCAAATTTGGTCAAAGGGATCAATAGCCTCTGTTTTGCTAGGGGTTGTAATGAAAAAAAATTGGGTGCAAGACAAAGAGCCAAACTGAATTTACTGTTAAAAATAAAATCCTAATATTTTCTAGCCTACTCAATTAATTACTAGATTACTAAAGTCGTACACGGGTCAGAAAGTAAGCACTTTGAGTCTTAAATATCCTATTGTGTCTCCTTATACATGCTTAGTGTTGTCCTGCTTATTTTACTTTTGTAAGCTATGAAAGTGTTTAAGCTATCAAGAAACAATTTCCCAAGTTAAAGTGATTTCATAAAAGTTGGAATTCAAACAGCATCTTAAAGAGCTAGACTCCAAAAGTTTGAGTTTCCCGTATCATGCATTACCTTAGCAGTGGAGCACAGTGTACTCTGTGTAATCATTCTTTAAAGCTCAACACAGTTGTGTTGGGTGGCTCAGTCTGTAATCCCAACACTTTGGGAGGCTGAGGCGAGTGGATTGCCTGAGCCCACGGGTTCAAGATAAACCCGGGCAACTTGGTGAGACTTCGTCTCTGCAATAAAAAATCATGCCTACAGTATCAGCTACTTGGAAGGCTGAGGCAGAAGGATCGCCGGAGTCTAGCAGGTAGATGCTGGAGTGACCGTGAATGTGCCACTGTACTCCAACCTGGGTGACGGAGTGAGAATCCAACTAAAAACAAACAAACAAACAAAAAAACTCAACACATCCATATTGATAACCACCTATATTGACTGCCTTTTATCTTGCTCCAAGTAAAGAAACAGGCTATCTGCAAAATCCATTTATTTTAGCAGTGAATAAACCCTGAATGACAAGGCTCCAATAGATCTCAACTAGAGTATGTTCCTTAAACCATCTCTTACTGTCTTTTATCTTGTTTTACCAGGGCGAGAGTTGCAAATCCTAAAATAACATCACCTGTTTTTAAAATCAGTAAAAATATTGCATGACGCATTTCAATCAGAGTAATCCCTTATATGTTTTAGTACCTTACAGCTTGAAAGGAATTACAGAAGCATTATCTCATTTTGAGTCTAATCCTAACACAAAACCAATGCAATATGAAGAATACATCTTCTTATTTCATGTTTGGGCATAAGAAAACTGAAACATAATTTTGTTTAACTTGCCGTCATCATACACTAAGAATGAAATGTGGAGGCAACAGTTAGGCCCTAACATGGTGTCCTGGAAAGGACTTTAGGCATTAGATAGCATTTCCTATAAATCAGTAAGAGTGAGACAATCTGATAGTTAAAAGGGCAAAGGTCTTTAACGGACATCCAAGATAATACGCAAATGATCAATAATCATAGGAAAAGATGCACAGTATTAGTATTTAATAATCAGGAAAATGCGAACTAAAACTACAAAAAAAAAATAATTATTCACCAACCAGAGTAGTTAAAGATAAAAATGGTTAAAAATATCAAATGTTTTTGAAGATATTCAGCAAAGTAGAACACTCACATATTGCTGATTTTATCTGCCAATCTAAATATCTGTCAACCCCATGACCAAAAAAGTACAATTCAAAATGTATGTTCAGCCGGGCTCGGTGGCTCAGCATGTAATCCTGCGCCTTTGGGAGGCTGAGGTGAGTGGATTGCTTGAGCCCGCGGGTTCGAGACCCGCCTGGGCAGGCGAGACCTCATCTCTACAATAAAATAAAAATATTAGCCGATCATGGTAGCGCGCGCCTGTAATTCCAGCTACTTGGAAGGCTGAGGCAGAAGGATCGCCGGCGCCCAGCAGGTCGAGGCTGTGGTGGCCGGCAGCGGCCACTGCACTCCAGTCTGGGCGACAGAATGAGACTCCAACTCAAAAAAAAAAAAGAAAAAAATGCATGTTCAAATATATTTATAGCACCTTTATTTAGTGATAAATAATAAAAAGCCCAATTAGTCAAAATAGTAATATGGATTAAAAACTTTGTGGTATATTTCTAAACAACCATACAATTTGCAAAAATAATTTAAATATGTAGATTAACTTTACAGATATAATCTTGAGAAAGATACAAACATACATACAGTATGATTTCATTTATAGTAAGTTCAAGAAAAGAAAGATAGGATTGGCTATAATTTTAGGGGACGCTTGTAGGATTCTGGAAATATTCCATATACTTATGTAGGTAAGTATATATACAGTATATACAGACATCTACAAATGTAAAAATACATCTACAAATAATCGGTACACTTAAGACTGGTACTCTTTATTCTATGTATATTACTATCTCAATATTTATAAACCATGTATTGATAACAGTTAAATAACAATGAGATATTTTAGGGCAGCTTCTAATACTAATACACAGCATAAAACAAAAATAATGAAAAAAAGCAACTTAAAACAAAGAAAGCACACTATAAGTTACGTGTTTAGAGAGAATTAACATATCCATGTAAAGGCATGAGAAGTTATGGATGCAATTAAAAGGAACATCCAAAATAAAGCATTATTTAGAAATCAATAATGAAAACATAAAAACAAAGTCCACAGCAATATATGAAAGAAAGCTAAAAAAATTCCAGAAATTTAGTGATAAAGAAAATAGTAAGACTTTTCTTCTTTTCATTAAGAAATAAACCCAAAATTGCAAATTTCTGATGATGATGTGAGTCCTTAAAGATAAATGAGAAAATGTAGAGCAACAAAACTTTAAGAAAAATAGGTGAGAGAGTTAAGATTTTGTTTGCTATTTTATTCATAATTCCTAAAATGAAGTTTGATGCATAATAGACATTTAAATATACTTGCTGAATGAACAAAGTGTGGTCCACACTGGATTAAGTCTGTGACTCCTCTTTTATACGTATAGTTCTGAGGATATTAAGATCTTTGACTTCCTCCATTTCTGTATCACTTTTATGTAAATTTTATTATCTCTCCTCCTCCCTGGCCTTCACTGCAGTTATCTAAGGAGAGTTCTGCTGAGTGCCAGGATGTTGGTGCTGCATTATGACCATATTTTTATTTTATTTTTTACTTGTTCTTCATAAATGATGAATATTGCAGAAACATGGAACATCCAAAGGTATTCTGATTCTGTCTACATATACATGAATTAGTCTGAGGTCTCGCTAATCTCACCCTTTTCTTTAACAGAGGTCCAAGTATTACATATTCTGAGTCCAGTCTCAAGCATTCTTTCACACAGTGGAATATTACTCAGCAACTAAAAGAGATAAAGTACTGATTAATGCTTAAAAAAATTCATTCATTCCCAAGATAACTTTTTATTTCTGCTTTCAGTGATAAATTATTTCCTTATATCCATTTCTGTTTTGCCTACTTTATGGATTTTTGTAAATTTCTATAATTTAAATAATTGCTGATGTAAAATTCACCTTATGCAAATTAAAAATATTTTGCCCTTCCCACAGTGTTGATATTTAAAGTCTACTGTCTCCTAAAAATTGAAAATAAATTTATTAAATGTAATAATCAATTATTAAATAAAACTGTATTAAATTATTAGTTTTTATTAAATTTGTATGTCACATTTATTTCCAGGGATGACCTCAACATTGACGTAGTATTTTTACCATCTTGCTTTGGTGGCTCAGGCTAAGTAATGGAAAAATATAAAACTAAGTATGAAAAATATTATATTTATATATTTCCAAATGTGTAACTTAGTGGACATTCTATAACTTTCACAAATGTATAATCAGGAAGAAAAGTTTGTCCTCTATGCGTCCTATAAATGTCCTGCCCCACTCTTGACTCTTCTTTGCTTCAGCTATATTATCCTTCTTTAAATTCTTTGCTTCCTCATGTAACCAGATTTGCAGATACCATTTTCTCTGCTTGGACATTTTGTACCTCTCATTCTCTTTTAACTCACCTTCACTTCTCTATGAGTCTCTCATTAAAAAAGCCTAATAACTCCATAGTATTGTTCCTCTATAGGATTTTTATCATTTGAATTTATAAATACATTTTTTCTTTAAATACTAAATATTTTTCTATAAGGAGTTTAAGTTTTGTGAGGCTATGAATGGTGTATCACTTTTGTTGTAGTTGTAATTTTGCTAACCCTCTTACCTTTGATGCCTGTCATAGTGCTGGACCTATAGTAGATATTCAATAAATAATTTTAGTAAATAAATAACTTTATAAATGATTCCAGAACTAGTTTGAACTTTATTGAAGTGCTGTGAAAGTTCTTAAATTAATACTGACCAACATATTTGTAGTCATAGGAATTCCTAAGATTCAAATCTCAGTTAAAAATGCTACCATTAGAAATTTGAACAGTTGTTTTCTAGACCTTGGAAGCCTTCGAGAGTATAAATGAAGTCCATGATAAAGAAAAATTTCTACTTCAATCCAGCTCTTAGTACTAGCCTAGAGAAATGGAAGGTAAGCATGGTACTAGAAAGCGACATTTCTGATGTTTTTGCTAAACAGATATCTCTCTCCGTATCTTACTTTTTAATTATGCCTTGCCAACTTAACCATCATTCTATCAATTGTAGTGATAAGACATCACAATTTTGCAACTACCTGGAGAATCTACCAGTTGAATATATGAGCTGATCTCTCCCTGGACCCTATTCAGTAGTTTTGTACTAAAATAGCAGCACATTATTTATATTAAATTCTTAATTACAGCTAATTGATCTGAGAAATGTTGCAGTGTATGGACATTTAAGAAAAGTTTTATGTTCATAGATATAGGGTACGTGATTATGTCTTATAAGTTAATCAACAGAAATATTTTTCTCTCCGTTTTTCAAACAACCTTTTAGAAATTATTCCCAACAAAATTGCTAATTTTTAATTCACTTAACAACTCTCGATGTCTTAAGAGTGACACCTAGTCAAAAATGTTCTTCATTTGAAAATAGTGTTCTTTTAATTTTTCATTTTGTTTTCCTCTATCAAATTTAGAAAACAAGAGGACAGTACCTAAAGAAAAAGTGAAAACTGGCCTTGTTCCATTATGACTACAATTTTACATTCATATGTGAGTCAATGTGAGATTTGTGAGATTAAGTCTGATTTGCTTTTTTTTTTTTTTTTTTGAGTTGGAGTCTCACTCTGTCACCCAGACTGGAGTGCAGTGGCCGCTTCCGGCCACCACAGCCTCGACCTCCTGGGCTCTGGCTATCCTTCTGCCTCAGCCTTCCAAGTAGCCGGAATTACAGGCGTGCACTACCATGCCCGGCTCATTTTGATTTTTATTGTAGAGATGAGGTCTCACCAAGTTGCCCAGGCGGGTCTCGAACCCGCGGTCTCAGGCAGTCCACTCACCTCAGCCTCCCAAAGGCATGGGTTACAGGCTGAGCCACCGAGCCCGGCTCTGATTTTCTTTTATATGGCCAGTGCCTAAGATGGCATCGAACACATAGTGATTTTTCTTTTTATCAGCATGTCAGAAACAACTGGAAGGCCACTGAATTGGGAGACAGGACATCATGGTCTATATCAGAAAGGCAGAAGCTTAATGCATTGGGAAGTTCACTTTCCTTGAAATAAAAGTCATGGCTTTTGTTGAAGGTCTGTCCCAAGTTCCCTTTGTCTCATTATTTTCAGTTGTATTTATTTATTTTTTAATTCTTTTCATTTGAGCAAATATCAGATGATCACATTCTTCCTTTTCCTTATAAAAACAAACATACTTTCCAATGAATATAATTCTTTTTTAAGTGTATTTACTTATTATACAGTTGTGGGGTACAAGTGAAAATGTACTACCTAAGTAGGTTGCTTGCTAGTGAAATTTGAACTCCTTGGTGGCCCTCACTCCTTCTGGTAGTGAGCTAGGTACCCTTATGTTCACAAGCCTTCCACTATATTCCCCCCTCCCTACTTCCTTCTCCTAGCAGTACTGTTTATCCCACTCTTGTTCTCATGTGGCTAGTGGTTGGGGACCACTTTTGGGTGAGAACATGCGGTATTCAGTTTTTGTTTCTGTGATAGTTCACTTAGTACAGCAGTATCCAGTTGTATCCAAATTGCTGAGAAGGCCACCATTCTGTGCTTCTTTATGACCTCAGGACACTCCATTATGTATATGTACCACATTTTCTTTACCCAGTCCAATGGAAAGCAGTCTGGAGAGTCCTAAAATAACTCATTGATCTTCCATATCCCTCTCATGGGAATATATCTAGAGAAACAAAAATCACTATTTTTAAAAATAGCCATATAACCTCAATACATTAGCCAAAGGGAAGAAAAAAAACATCATGCACAAGTAGAAAAGAACTATCACCACTTAAAGTATGCATCTATCTAAAGTGTTCCATATGTTTTGTGCAGCATCCTTGAGGTAGCATGGGTTGAAGAAAATCATTGAGTCCCCACTAAAATTAAGAGATAAGGCCACCAAGGACTTTAAATATGAATAGAATACATGCACTGACAAAGTTGCTGCAATGATCTCTAAGACTTTCTTTCTTTCTCTCTCTCTCTCTCTCTCTCTCTCTCTCTCTCTCTCTCTCTCTCTCTCTCTCTCTCTCAAGCTGTCATGTACAATTCAAGCTTAGGTACATAAGTAGTCATTGTATGGGTAACATTTGGGCCTCCCATTGGTCTCCATTTCCCTGGTTTGAGATCTGGTACCCTTATTGATATTATATGCACCCCCTCCCTCCTCTGTCAGTTTCCTGCCACTGCCTATCCCTTTCTTTCTCTCTTCTAATTTTTATTTTAACATTGTGGGGTACAATTTGGGGTTAGGTACACAAACATTCAGTGTGCAGATACCCCTGTTAATGCGGTGTGCCCCGCCCTCCCCAGGCAGATATCGACTACTGTCAATCCCACCTCCCTGCCCCCTTCTCTTCCACCCAACGGTTTCCTGCTGCTGTCAATCCTTTTCTTATAGTATTATGGTAGTTGTTCAAGGTCCACTTATGAATGAGTACCTGTAATACTCAACTCTTTGTGTCTGTGAGAGATCACTCAGTATTATAAATTCGAATTCCATACCGGTTGCTGTGAAGTTCATGATTTTTTATATCTGCGTAATACTCCATTGTGTATATGTACCACATTTTAAAAATCCAGTCTTCTTTTGATGGGCAGCATGGCTGGTTCCATATTCTTGCCAATTCCTTTTTTATAGTATTATGATAGATGTTCAGGGTCCATTTATGAGTGATAACATGTAGTACTCAGTTATTTGTTTCTGTGATAGATCACTGAGTATGACAGCCTCTAAATTCATCCAAGTTGCTGTGAAGTCCATAATTTTGTCTTTATGACTGAGTAATGTTCCACCATGTATATGGACCACATTTTTTTGTATCTAGTCCTCTTTCAATGGGTTGCCTGATTGGTTTGATGTTATTGCTATCTTCCTGACTACTCTTAAATTTCCTCTCCTCTTGTCCTCCGTTTGTACCATCTTCCTTGATGTTCTTTGAGCATGTGAGGCATGAGCCCCTTACAGGTTTTTCATGTATTTGTTTTTTTACTCTATAAAAAAAAATAGTTTTACTCTGTAAAACCTGCCTTTGAGCACTTATATACCAAACTCCCTTATCTCACATAAAACTTTACTCTTAGCCAATTTCACCTGGGCATTATGTTCAGGAATTAGCCAAGAAATTAGTTTTAAGGTTTGACTCTAAATGTCTCTGTTTCAGTATTTGCTGTTGTTGATCACAGTTAATGGAATGAAGACAGAATAAATTATAAAAAATAATGCACAGCTCAAGTTAATGCTGACCATATTATCAGCAAAAACCCTCAAGAGAATTGAAAGAACCTGAAGGAAATTTCCTTTCCTTCCTTCCCCTCTCCTTTATTCCTCTCCCCTCCATTTACCTCCCTTCCCTTTTCTCCCCTGACACTCCCTGGCTTTCCTTTTCTTTTTCTTTTAATTGTATAAAAGTAAAGAGAAAAACATGCTGTTCACATTACACTGTTCATGAGACCTCATTTTAGAGCCTGAAAGATTTATCATTCTGCTAAGTCAGCTGTAATTTTATAGCCAGGATAAAAATCACTCTCAATAATGATAGAAATGTTTCTGGATAAATTGACATCCACAAGAAAAATAACTCTGGTTAACAAATGATACAGAGGCTTGCTCATACATAGTAAAGCAATTTATGCCAATAAATGAACTAAAAAAAAAGCATCTGAAAGTGTAGAAGTGATAATAGGGATGCCATTTAATGCTACCATAATTTGTTTCCATTAATAACAAAGTGGAGGAGATTTACCAGATAAATCTCCCAGGAATAACCAAATCCCATCAAATTCTAACTGAGTATGTTCATTAGTCAGGAATGTATCATTTCTGTGTATTTCAGGGGAGAAAATATCAGACTGGTTGTTTGACATTAACTGCAGGGAACTTGTTTTGAGACAAAAATCTAAAACTGTGGAAAAATTAGCATGACATTATTTCAAAGTAAAATAATGGTTCCCTAACATGTCACTAACATAAATCGTAGGTTTTCCCCTGATTTTAATGTAGGAGAGAGAACAAATGACTACTTCATGTTTTGTGTTATTGTAAATTGTACTATATTGTCCCTCACTTTCAAGTACTGAAATCGTCTAAGTTAAATGTATTTTGGAGTTCCACATATATAATGCGAATTGCGTTCTTATCCCTCTGAATAATACAGATTTATTCAAAGAAGTATTGATAATACCTTTGACAGGGCTAGATAGCTCTGCTTCTACCATAAAAGAGAAAATCTGGGAGAGGAACAGTGACCCTCACCTACCTCAGCAAACTAATCTTGTTTTTTAGATATATACTTAAACATTAATATAATCTGGGACAATTGGGTTTTTGAAAGATGACTCTGTCTCTTTCGTTTTTATGTTCTCAAATCTCATCCTGTTCATAACAGTTAAAACATCTGTGCCCTTTATTTTCAAAGAATAATGAAGAATTCATTGGGGCTCACCACAATGCCCAGCAATTCATCGGTTTTCCTTTCAAAGATGAGGAGATGGATATACTTTTTGCTCACAACAGTGCTAGATGATTCTGGCCTTAATTGGATACATGTTTAGTGGTAGATAATGGTTATTATTATTCAAAGTCCATCCCTTGAGCAGTAGCTCTCATCTACAACTAGTGTAGGAGAATTTCCTAATAATAACATACTTCCCCTTTGAAAAAAAACAAAGCCCGTCTGAAAGATTTGTCTTCAGGTATAATACAGTTTACATTATATTGTGTTCCAGTTATTTTTTTCTTTCCTTCACATAATTGAAGAATGTTTAGAAATAATAGAAATGGGAAAAAAAAAAGATGCACAGAAAACAGAAAAGGAAAAATTGAGATAAAGTAAAGCAAATTATAGAATTTGTAGATAGCTGATTTTTTGTAGGGTACTTAGAAAGAAATAAAGAAAGCTGAGCAAACCAACCTCAAGATATGGATATTGTGCTCTGAAGACAAGGCGAGAGGACAAGTTCATTTAGTTATTCATTCATTCATTCACCCATTTGTCATCTCATAAATGTTTATTGTGATCCTATTTTGAGTTGGGGACCTATTCAACATTAAAGATAAGTAGATAAATCCTACTACTATAATCTCTGATTTCATAAAATGTAGTCTAGTTGAAAAACATGGACATTATATGAATAATATCACAGATAGGATTTTAAGCACACTTTAACTGATTTATTCAAGCCAAAGCATGTTTTTCATGCTGTGATGCATTCTGAGATGAAGTCATCATAGGTAGGGCTGACATGACCTTGTACTTAGTGGAGACTAATTCAGTTATCTGCCTTGTATTCACATATTTTCTCTCTAGTGGAACTTTGCTGACAGATTTGTTTATTATGCATTTCTACATTGGATGTTCACATTTCTTCACAACTTCATGAATTACAAAATGGGAAAATATAGTTACCTCAAAATAAGAGGAAAAATAAGACCTATATTATACTCAAGAAAAGAGATAAATTATACATTTAATTCACGGTGTCCATTATGGCAGGGATAGATCTGGTCATTCTGTGGCATTCCCAAAACCTAACCCTAATAACTTTTAATGAAAACGTGTATTGCTGTAATAAGCTTATTCTCCAATATTTAAATGTGCTCAGTTTGATTCAAATTATTCTGAGTGTTGAAAATCTATCAGAAAATTAAATTATATCATTCATGGGAAACAGAGCAGGATTAGATAATTTGGTAAAGCATACAATAATAGCTATCGTGATTTGAAGGTGATCCATTAGAGGCAGAATTAAGGCAAAGAGGGGCATTTCTAGGTCGTGTTGGAATTCCACGCAGAAGACAGCATTAATTTTTAAATGGAACTGTGTTACTCATGAAGCAGAGTCCTATCTGTAAAAATTCTTATTTCGAAATTTTTATATGTAAGTGGTACAATGTCTGGAATGTTCAACTAGCATAACATTTTTAATAATGCTCAAAACTCTGTGAAGGACCCTGTAACTAACTGTTAAAGCAGGAGGTCTGAGTCAAGGTTGAACGCACTTTATCTCATTTCCAAGCAGTCATGGAAAGATGACACACATTGCATTTACAAGTGGCTATTTGCGACTACGATACCATTTAGCTAGTAGCGGATTCTTATTAGGAAATCGTGCCTCAAATAAGTTTAGAATATTGTGTTTCAATAACATGGCAACTTGAAATAGCAATAATATCCTGGGAGTTCCCAAAAATGTATACATACACATTTTAAAAGATATTATTTGGGTATTACTTTCAGTTTTCCATAATCAGATGTGTCTGCCTTGTGATGGTAACCACTTCGAGCACCTCTAGTAAGTACAGAAATCAAATGTGACTTGTATCCATCTACAATTTTAATAGCATTTTTTTCTTTCTTAAAATGTATATACATTTTGGGCACCCTCTGTATATCATAAAGATAAGAAGAATGTTTAATATTAGAAATTTATTTTTTAGTCTCACCTTCTTCATGCATAAAAAAACACAAAAAATTTGTCCTGCTTGGCATCTCATGATTTTTTTGACTACTGCACCCATTCCTTTACTCCAAATATGAGAATGATTTTTACTGAGTACTTACTATGGGCCAGGTCATTTCTATTTTTCACATATTGACACATAAATACTATAGTAAGCCTAGAGAGTGAATACTATGATTGTCTCCAACTTATAGTGAGATAAGTATTTGGGGTACATCTGCTAAGAAGCCAATGCCTATTTAGGCATTTGCACTCTCCAGTTCTAGAATCTATACTTTTAATTACCTCGTATCCTGTATGTCTTCTCACTTACATGCCCCTGCCCACTAATATATCCCTGAACTTCCTCTAAGTCACACCTAGACACATTTCACATTTTAGTTAATATATAATATGCTATTATAAGATGATGACCTTTAAAAAAGTATGCAACACTCTTCACAATAGCAAAAACATGGAACCAACCATCTTGCCCATCGCAACTGGACTGAATTTTTTAAAAGTGGTATATATACACAATGGAATATTACACAGCCATAAAGAAGGACAAACATATGGACTTCACAGCAACTTGGATGGATTTGAGTCTATCATACTCAGTGATCTATCACTGAAACAAATAACTGAGTACCACATGTTCTTACTCTTAAGCAGACCCTGAACATTGACCATACTTTAAGAAAGGGATTGGCAGTAGCAGGACACTGTCGGGGTTGGGGTGGGAGGACACAACATCAATAAGGGTACTTGATCTCAAACCAGGCAAAGCGGGACCAAAGGGAAGTCCATACTTTACCTGTATGAGGCCCACTTGTATACCTTATCCTGAATTGTACCCAAAATTTTAAAACAAAATTTAAAAATTAAAAACATGAAAAAAAAAAAGAAAACGTGTGTATGACATAATTTAATTATCTGAAGTGATATATACCAAAACATGACTAGTGACATAATAATTTATTTTATTTTCTCTTTATAAAAAATAATATGTGTGTCCTAGGTGCTCTTCAAAAAACAGGTATGTCTGCAATTACAGAAAGAAGGGTAAAAAGAATCATACAAATTATTTTCAGAAAATAAAATTAAAAGTTAAGAAGATATCTGTCTAAGGATAAATCAATCTTCTTTTAACATTGTTAGAATATCTGATTCTTTGCTATTATAGTCCATTACTATTTCACAGTTCAGTAATGCTAATAATGCCTTGTTGACATGCAAAAGAATTTCTACCTAACTGATGCATTTGGAAGACTGTTTCTATTGAGAAGTCAATTCTTTTACTGAAGATATTTTAGAGTTGGTATGGTGAAATAGTTTAGGGACATTATTTTTCTGTTGTTCCTATATTTGCATACATCAATGATGCTAAATAATTGATGTAATTTGAAAAAAAAAAATATATATATATATATATATATATATATATATATATATATATATTTATAATATTCTCCGGAATTTTCCTATGTTTGTTCCATTCCTAGCTGGATACAAAGCCACTCGTGTGTTGCTATGGAACTCTGCATTACTGAAAAGAAGCATAGCGTAAGAAAAAGTAATTTTTTTCTTGAGATAAGATAGCCTAAATATGGATTCACTGATACAGTTATTTTATGGTTTCTTCATTTTTACCATGTAGCCTGTTACAGCCTCCTAATAGAATTCTTATGAAGATTGAAGTAGATCAGGTATATCAAGGCACACATCAGACATACATACTAGGCATCCTTAGTAGGTTTATTACAGCTATTATTATTGATTGCCTAATAAACGCTAATGGTTTAAGTTCTTAAAAAGTCAAAGTGTCAGTTAATTTATTTTCCAAGTAAGCAAATGCATTAGCATTTTTCTGAGAAACATTGTCAATAGAATAAACACACACACACACACACACACACACACACACAGAGAGAGAGAGAGAGAGAGAGAGAGAGAGAGAAGGAGATTCAATATAAAGAATGTATAAAGAATTGGTTCACATGGTTATGGAGACTGGCAAGTCCCAAAATCTGCAGGTTTGTCGGCAAGCTGGAGACCCAGCAGAGCTGATGGCCTAGGTCTAGTCCAGTTCCAAAGACCTGAGAAGCAGGAGAGCTGTTGGTGTACTTCTAGTCAAAAGGCCTGTAGGCTCAAGACCCGGGAAGAGCCAATGTTTCAGACTGAGTATAAGGGTAGAAAAAAGCCAATGTTCCAGTCAAATATCATCAGGCAGAAAGAATTCCCTTGCTCAGGGTAGGGTCAACCTTGTGTCCCATTCAGACCTTCCACTGATTTTATGAAGTTCATCCACATTATTTAAGGAAATATGGTTTGCTCAGTCTACAGATGTAAATATTAATCTCCTCCAAAACACCCTCACAGAAACATCTAGAATAATGTTTGACAATGTATCTGGGCACCTAGTCAATTTGATGCCTATAATTAAACATAATAGTAAATTTCATTTTTCCTTAACACCATAAATAATATATTAGGTCTTTCTTCACATGAACAATAAGTCTATCTTAAAGCAATCACTGAAATCCAAGTATTTATGCCATGTACAAAAATTATCTATATTTTTATTTCTCATTCCATGCAATTATCTTTTTCTCATATTAAGGTCACCATAAATATTTCTACTAATAAAACTAAAAAGGGGAAATCATTCTACTGCATTATTTCAAAGAATATTTTATATGTATATTTTGGGAGAATTGATTATTCCAAATGTCAAATTATCTAAAATAAGAGACTTTCACTTTTTAAAAGTCATATACATTACTATATTCAACTTTTAGAATAAAAATATTTATTGTGCCAAAACATGTGCTCAACTCATTTGCAGTATTATCTAAAATAACATGAAACTTACCTCTTAGTCATTATCATGTTTAGAAATTGAGCCTACAAGGATTGAAGCTCAGATTTATGAACTCAGAGACATTTATTGCTCTTTTCACCATACCTAATTCCCTTCTTAGCTATAATCAACTCTCATTTCATTTTTCACTGATTACAAATTGCATATATTATAAAATAAGGTTAACTTTATAGCATGTTGTAATCAATTCTATTTATTTGGATATATTAATGCAATCATTATCATTGTTACAAAAGACAAAGTTATAATTGTTCTCAGCAGGTGATTACATTTGCAGTTGTTTAAGCCTTGATTCTCATTGTTAATTTTTTCATCACTAAATAGTCAAAACAATAGAATATTAAGTATTTACTGTGAAAAATAAAATCTTGTTTTTACAAAATTTCTTTTATACAGATTAGACATTTATGAATTTACATATTTGAGGTGGACTGCAGTGCACAGTGTGACTCTATTTGCGACAATGTTCACTCTCAATTTTAACAATGACTAAGAAATTTATACCATAAGCACTTGCCCTTTGTGGTACTAGCACCACTTTTTGGTGCCCATGTGAAAATCTTTTTGCTAACATAAGTAAATTGTATAAACATTCTACAGATTTGAATGTTATGGTTTAATTAAAAGGCAGTATATCTATGGGTGGCATTGAGGTAGTTGAAAAACATAAAGTTAATTTTGCTATTATTCATTCACTATTAGTGTATCAACATAGACATCTATGGAAGATTGTTGCCATTTTCAAGGAGAATTAAACATATTCAGAGAATATTTAATCCTTTGACCAGAGTAACACAGAATTGACAAATGTATTAAAGTCTTCAAATGCCATCAAAGAAGAAACAATCGCATTGATAGCCAGGTCTAGCTGCTAGAAATACAAAAGTGGACAAGACAAATTTCTCAATTTCGTAGAGCTTAGGTTTTTATGAGAAAGGTAGGAAATAAAGAAGAGAACACATAAATAATTATAATATCTCAGCAATACGGATGGTATGTGATAAAGATGGTGCTTGTAATTTAAATAGTTAGATCATAAGTTTCCAAGGTGACATTAGAGCATTGCTTAAATTACGTGCAGGAACAAGTTATTCAAAGGCCTGGGGAAGAACATTAAGGCAAAGTCTTTGTGTTAGGAATGAAATTGAAATGTTCTAGGAATTGCAAGGAGACAAGTATGGCTGGACCAGAACGAGCAAGGGGAAGAGTGATATGGTATGAAGTCAGACAAAGAGGTTACCATCTGATTATGCCAGGCCTTGCAGGAATCTCACACAGAGTGAGCTGGAGTTTGACACTATGTGATTTCAGTTGTTAAAGCATTACTCTTAATATATTGTGAAGAATAGATTTAGCAGGCAGTTGATGGGAAAGTCTGATAAAGCTAGACATAGTGCGAAGGGATTGGATTTAGGCTATAGTTTTAGGAAAAAAGCAACAAGTGCTAGGAAGGTGTTGGGAGAAAGAAAAGAAAGGACTTAAATGCTCTGGATTGACAAACTCATTGGATTATATGACCACAATTAGGGAAGAAAAAATACAACTTTTTAATTTTTTATCTTATATTCTTCATAGGTTTTAAGTAATTTTTTTACATTCATATTTAATCGGTAATAGCGTGTTTCTTTACAAAAATTTAAAAACTTCTCTGTTTAATTTGTTAAGGAATATAAGAACTATTGCATTCAATATTTCAATGGACTTGTGGATGGTAAAAAGTCATAGATACAAGGCAGTTATACACAAAAACAGCACCGAATAAAACTGCTGGTTTCTAGACACAGTCCCTTTCGTCTCACAGTCTCACAGCATTCTATTTTCAGTTTTGTCGTCTGGGCCCATCGCGCAAACCAGTATAATGAATCCCGTTTCTGCCACTTGGGTTCGTAGCTGGTAAGTGAAACATCTCATGACCATGGCTCTGTTTTCTGGTGGGAACATTTATCTTTAGAGTAGTGGGTCTTCTAAACACGCGTAGCTCATGCTTATAAGGATAGGAAGCAGAATGTCTTAAGTGAGCTGTTAGGTGAATAGTAAAAGTGGTCACTTCCATATCACTTTTTGACTTCTGCATATGTACACTAACTGCAGGAGAGGCTATGTCATACACTGTATACATATTTAAGTTGTATACCACATCCTATTGGACAGTTTGTTCCTGTTAGATGAAGTCTTCTATTTCTGGTCTGAATAATAACCCTCTGGAAGAAGGTGGTAATAGTGATAAATAAGTAGAAATATGTCTGTTGATAAAATTCATGGGTTTTAGAATCCAGATTCTCAGCCATAAATGTATTTATCCAAAAAACACATCTTATTTCTCAGTGATTAACTCATTCCTTACAATTGCTGAACTTTTAATATGAGACCTAGAGATTTTAAGCCATTTAACTGGTTCTGCAACCCCAAAATCTTACCTTCAGACCTTGGGACTCCTAGGATATGTCTATTCACTTTCAACATGAAATAAGGAGGGACTTTTTAAAAACTTTGGCAGAGAATTTCTAATTTTCCTCTTGTGCCTTGTATTGAATGGTAAAAATTTAACTTACCCTGTACTTTTTATGCCTTTTTCTATTTTATTCTAGAAACCAAATCCTATGCCACTTTTCTCTTTAATAGCTATTTTCATAGTAGTGAACATGTATCATAGACACTTCATTTCCCAGAATCATGACCTCTGTCTACATTACTTCCCATCGATGCCCAGGAAAAGTATGAGTAATCCTAATGCTAACTCATGCCATGAATTGTCAATGACTCAATTCATCTAGCAGGAAAGATACACAAGAGCTCACCAGTTATATGATCCACCCAACCTCAGCGACCTATTGTTAGAATTTGTTTTCTAGGTCATCTCCTAAATCCAATTACTGTGTCAGTTGGAATTCCAAATAAATATAGATGTACACTCAAAAAAGTTTGTAGAGTAGAGCTTAATGAAGAGATATTTATAATGGGACAGGTAGGGATTAAAAAAACTAAGAGAAATATTAAATTCCTGAAACTAATAGAAGTAGTTTTCAGGTACTGCCACAAGACCTGAAGAGAAAATATGGGAATGGAGAGAACGATGAACAGAACCTAGTGAGGAGCTCTACATGGAAATAAGAACCGGCAGTAAGGCCTCAGGCTTTCAGTAAAGAAACTCATCCACTCCCAACCCACATCCCCAAATGGAGTAGATTTAGGGATGCAAATGCCTTTATCTCTTCCCTTCCACCTTGCAATGCCCAGCTGTTGCCTTCCATTGGCTAAAACTCAAAGAGAAGACAGAACACAATAAATACCAGGTGATATTTTTCATAAAAATCACACTCCTGGGACAGAAGAAAATAGATAGCGGATAAATGACCCCAAATGGTGTGCAGTATATGTGCAGCTCAGTCATGTTTTATTTTACCTGTGCACACAGGAAAAATTTGTCCAGCTAGTAATCCTGACAAAAATGAATGTGGCATCTAATGAATTTTATGTTCTGAAATTTCAAATATATAGACCCAACCCTGCTCATTATTTTTTGCTCTGAAACTCTGAAATTTAATGTTTAGTCATTTCAGCATTGATACTGCTTTGCTGATATAATGTTTCACACGCACTCTTTATGAGCAGTTTTGCTGGGTGATAAGCTTTAGAGTCATTTAAAAGGCAAAACAGTTTGTTCTTTTCTTCTTGAAAAGCAAATAGGTCAGATGGACACTAAAATTGCATTATTTCACGAAATGTCTGTATTAGCCATTGCACCAGCAGCAAATTGAAAATAAACAGTCACAAGAAAGTTGTGCACAATCACTTATGACAGACTGCTTACTTTTCTATTAAACATATAAGGGCATCATGATGGAGAAAAATAGGGAGAATCTTGAGGATAAAACACCTTGCCAAGCACATTTTTTTTATTGTAGGTCTTGATAACCTGGTGGGAAAATGTATTGTCCTTCTCTTAAATAGTATATTTTAATTGTGCTAAGAATCTTTAACACAATATCTACCCTTAACAAAATGTTCAGTGTACAACACAATATTGTGTATTATGATTCATGACTGAATCTTTATAATCATTGAATAGTGAATACTTATTTTCTCCCCCACTCTAGCCCCATTCTGAAAACCACCATTCTATTCTTTGATTCTATGCATTTGACTATTTTAAACAACTCATATAAATACACCCATGCAGTATGTCCTTCTGTGATTAGCTGACATCACTTCACATCATGTCTTTAAGGTTCAGCCATGCTATTGCATATTGTAGAGTTTTCTTCTTACAGGCTGGATACACTTTTGTTGTAGGTATATACTATGTTTTCTTTATTTGTCACCAGTTAGTGGGCATTTAGATTCTAGTCACATCTTGGCTAATATATATAGTGTTAAAATGAAAATAGGAGTGCTAATATCTCCTTGAGATCCTAATTTTAGTTCTTGTGAATAAATACCAAGAAGTGAGATTGTTCTATTTTTAATAATTTGAGGAGCAGCCATACTCTTTTCCATAGTGCAATGTACATAAGTTTGTCTTCTCAACATTAATAAATATTCAAGATAAAGAGAGAGAAAGAGGGAGAGCAATATGTTATAAGAAGTTGGCTCATGCAATCAAGGAAGCTGACAAGTCCCACAATCTGCAGAGTGAGTTGGCAAGGGAAAACAACGGTATAGTTTCGGTTGAAAGGTCACCAGGCAGAAGACTCAAGAACTGGTATTTCTATTTGAATCCAAAGGCAGAAAATAGCCTATGTTCTAATTTATAGGTTGTTAGGAAGAATAAATTATTCCTTACTTAACGAGTCTCAGTAATTATTATTATTATTATTTTTTGCTTAACTGATTAAATGTGACCTACCTACATTAGAGCTGACAATCTGCTCTACTCAGTTTACCACTTTAAATGTAAATCTCATCCTAAAACAATCTCCCAGAAATACCCAGAATAATGTTTGACCAAAAATCTAAGTTTCCCAGGGCTTAGTCAAGTTGACATACAAAATTTACCGTCACATTTTGTATACTAGTTAGTTATGCAACTGGGGGCAACCATTGCATATGTTTGGTCATGGATTTTCTAAATTGTGTAATGAAAGAATGGAATAAATTATAATCATACTGTCTTCCTTCAAGTTATATTTTTCGATAGTGTCAAAATGATATGATCATGAGTAATTTGAAGAAACCTGAGCACAAATCGGTTGTAAAATGATTTTTCCACATTTCTCACAGCTCCATTCTTGAAATCTACAATGTAGAGAATGCATACAAATCTTGTGCACTGATTTTACATATATCATTTTTTTCACTTCTATACGATAAAATGAGCTGAACCTAATTATCTCACAAATAACCTAGTATGAACACACAAGCAATGATCATCTTAGGCCAACATTAGAGTAGTTGAAGCTTATTAAATTGAAATGACTGTGCACTGATTTTACATATATCATTTTTTTCACTTTATACGATAAAATGAGTGGGAGTCTCATGGCACAGATTTTATTTTTCATTTTAGATAGGAGCAAACTGAAGTCCCAATTGGTTAAGAATTCCTCCAAATTATAAAATATGTGGTACAGACTACACATTCAATTTATAACATCCTGACCTAGTCCAGGCAGTTTGTCATTTCTGCTAACTTTTCAAGAAATTGAGTTCTTTCTCAACAATTCTCTTTTATCTATTACTTAGAAAGAAATAATTTGCCTTTCGTTGTTAGTTCTAGTTTTATCTTTTTAGTTTCTT
>NW_007248126.1:655992-676846 GCF_000164805.1 Carlito syrichta
AATAATGTTTGACCAAAAATCTAAGTTTCCCAGGGCTTAGTCAAGTTGACATACAAAATTCACCGTCACATTTTGTATACTAGTTAGTTATGCAACTGGGGGCAACCATTGCATATGTTTGGTCATGGATTTTCTAAATTGTGTAATGAAAGAATGGAATAAATTATAATCATACTGTCTTCCTTCAAGTTATATTTTTCGATAGTGTCAAAATGATATGATCATGAGTAATTTGAAGAAACCTGAGCACAAATCGGTTGTAAAATGATTTTTCCACATTTCCCACAGCTCCATTCTTGAAATCTACAATGTAGAGAATGCATACAAATCTTGTGCACTGATTTTACATATATCATTTTTTTCACTTCTATACGATAAAATGAGTGGGAGTCTCATGGCACAGATTTTATTTTTCATTTTAGATAGGAGCAAACTGAAGTCCCAATTGGTTAAGAATCCCTCCAAATTATAAAATATGTGGTACAGACTACACATTCAATTTATAACATCCTGACCTAGTCCAGGCAGTTTGTCATTTCTGCTAACTTTTCAAGAAATTGAGTTCTTTCTCAACAATTCTCTTTTATCTATTACTTAGAAAGAAATAATTTGCCTTTCGTTGTTAGTTCTAGTTTTATCTTTTTAGTTTCTTCACCTTTTTGTTCAAACCTAGTGGGATTTTTGTTTTCTTTATTCTGTTTTATTCCTTTTTCAAAGTAATTCTGTTGTTGTAGATGCTACAAACACGAACCAAAATAAAATTATAAATTTTTTGAATAACACATTGAAAACTCTGAGTATTAATAATGCATTCTTTATCTACTTTTCCCCAATATTACTTAAACTTTAATAAGTGTGAATTTTGAAATATAGCACTTCTTATTAATGGCAGCAAATTTTTTTCAAATCTTAGTGTAGTAGTTGATGACAGTAAATAACAGGACTTTCTCTATTTTCCAGCTCAAATATTGACCCCCAAACTAAAAAAACAAGTTGATATATTCATAGTGCTAAGAGGCAGCAATCACCATGATCCCTAGTCGGATCCATGTCACAACTTGTAAAGTCTTCAGGAAAATTAAGTGCAAATCATCAACAGGCCCAAATTAACAGCATTGGTTAACATATCAAATTTTACAAAGAATGAAAAGTTTGCTAATTGAAATAAAAATGGAAAGTTTGCACTTTGCAAAATAAGCCTGTGGGTATGTTTCTTCATTTCAATTTAATAAGCTTCAACTACTCTAATGTTGGCCTAAGATGATCATTGCTTGTGTGTTCATACTAGGTTATTTGTGAGATAATTAGGTTCAGCTTTGAACATGAAAAGCAATAAATGCCTCCCTAGGCTCAAATCAAAATTTGATTTCTACAGGTTAGCTGTTTTGAGCTTAGAGGTTTCAACATGAATTTCTTTATTTCTCCTTTAACATGTATCTTAATAACTTTCTCAAAGCAAGTTCTTATAAATTTTGCAATTTTAAATTTTTCACAGAGGAATAATATGGGAATTAAGTTATGAGGCTGATTTGAAATGCTGAACTTTAGAATTTTATACTCAATACACCATTTAAAGCATGCCTCACATCAAAATCAACCGGACTGAAGACCCATTAATTCTCTTGATATACTCACCTCACTTTGTGTCATCATTTTCTATCCTCATCCTTCATAAGTTTATTCAAATTTCAAAAGGTGTAGTGTAGAATATACTTTTAATTTATAACATCCTGACCAAGTCCAAACAGTTCTGAACAGTTAAAGGTGAGTGTAAAATTTAATGATTATGTTATTCACTTACTCATCCATTTAACAAATATTTGTTAAGCACCTTCTATATGCTGGGTCCTCAAAATACAGATAAATATATGAGTTCTTATGAGGTTTCCCAGCAGTACTTTCTTAACTTTAATGTGCAAAAGAGCAGACTAATGATCTTCTTTTTTTTCTCTCTTCTTTTTTTAATTATAAAGACGTGGGGTACAATTCAGGGTTAGGTATACAAACGTTGGTTATGCAGGTACCCTTGTGGATGAGGTGTGGCCCTTCCTCCTCTGGCCATTTCCCTAAACTGCCAATCCCACTAACCCCCCCAACAGTTTCTCACTATTGCCAATCCCTTTCTTATAGTATTATAATTGTTCAAGGTATGCTTTTGAGTGAAAACATACGGTACTCTCTTCTTTGTTTCCATGATAGATAAATGCAGATATTCATTCTGTAAGTCTGAGTGAGGTTTGGGATTCTGTTCTTAAGATTTCAGAAGATGACAATGCAAAATTCTAAAAATAACAAAAAAGTTAAAATAAAATATACATATTATTCATAAATTAGTTTCTACAATGGAGATATGTATATAAAGAACAATAAATCAGGGAATTGTGATAGTGGGTTTTGATGAAAGAAGATGTATTTTTAAATAGAGTTCTCAGAGGTGGCTTCAATGATATTTGAGTGAAACCCAAAATAAGTATGGGAGCAATGCAAATCAATATTTTGAGGATGAGAGTCTTAAGTGAATGAAATTGTAAATCACTTGGATAGAATCTGCCTTCTATGTCTGTGGAACAGCAAAAAATCCTATGCCATTCACATTGTACAAATGTTAGGAGAAAATAGTCAGATTTTGTAAGCTTATAAGTGAATTGTATTGGGAATTAGGTGGGAACTATAGATGAATTTTGGATATACAACTCACACAATTCTGATATATAAAAAGTGACTCCCTTGGACTACTTTGCCACAGATAAGCACTAAAATATCAAAGGAGGTGCAGTGAGGGCAGTTGGGGGACATGGCATTCATTCAGGTGAAAGTGACGTAGCTTGAGCAGAATGACACCAGAAGAGATGAAAAGCAGGACTCAATGGTCATATTCTA
Organism: Carlito syrichta; assembly: GCF_000164805.1. Classification (NCBI taxonomy): domain Eukaryota; kingdom Metazoa; phylum Chordata; class Mammalia; order Primates; family Tarsiidae; genus Carlito; species Carlito syrichta. The sequence continues at coordinate 658,873 of NW_007248126.1, forward strand.
GATATAAATTGATGACACAGAAGACCGAATTTTCTGAATAATTGGAAGTGTCATTTAAGATAAACAAATGAAAGATAATTTCATGTGTTTGCTGGAAGGAAGGAACTGCTGCAGAAATGAGAAAGGTGAAATTGAAACAGATTTAAAGGAAAGATGAGGAGTCCAGTGTCAGACATGTTAAGTTTGAAGAGATTATTAGACAGTGGGATTGAGGGCATGAGTAATAATTTGGTTATATGGGTCTAGAGTTTAGGCAATGGATGGGTTAGATAGGTAGATTTATACAGATAGTGATAGGTAGATAAGCCAATCAATCGATAGGTAGATATAGACAGATATTTCTTAAAGTTATGTTTTAAAATTATTAGATGATGTAGGTACTAATGCAGTTAATGTAGTTTAAAAAGAGAAACATTCCCGAAATTAAGTTCCAGAGAACTCCCTTTATCCAAGGCTTAAACATAAGAGGACAAATCAACAAAAGACAAAGAAGATGAAAAAATGAGTGAAGAGAAATAAACGAAATAAGAAAACAAAACAGAAGAGCTCCATGTCTTGGGAGCCATAAAAAGGCATTTCAAGGGATTACTTAATGATATAATTTTTTTCTGGTGATCTTTTAAGTACAATGCAGCTTGATAATTCAGAGCTCTAATTAACAAGGGGAAAGACATTGCAATTCTGGACAAGAGTCTGTATGATAGAATAATTACCTGATTAACATAGGCACATCATAGAATCTAAGGCGATAAATTGGAATCTATCTACCTATTTATCTATCTATTTTCTATGCATCTATCCACAATACAGACAACTCTTATGGAAAAGAATGTTAAAAAGGAAGAAGAAAAATGAGAGGTAGGAATTGAGGGGTTTTTTTTTTGTCTTAATGGAATAAAATCTTTATATATGTCCTTGAGAATGATCAAAGAGAAAGGGAAGAAGGATAAACAATGATGTAGGAGAAAGAGGAAAGATGCTGGAGCCAATTCCTTTAATAGTTACAAGGAAATGGGACATGATCTAAAAACGTTAATGTGAAATTATTTAACACTCTGGGTTTAAATTTCACAAACTTCTAAGAGCTTACTTCATTCAAACACTAAATATGAATTCCAATTTCAAATATCGCTAGCCATACTTTATAGGAGACTTGATAAGTTAAGAATTTCCAGCTGGGTAAATGATTAATAGGAGGGAGAGAAAGAGAAGATGCCACAGCAAGCCAGAGTAGCTCCAAGAGTAGGCAAGGCCAATTTACCATTTCAATTATTCCACAGTCAGTCACACAAGAGTATTAGTAATTAAGAGAAATATCAGCTCTTCCTTTTCTACTGAAAAATACCAAAGGCCAACTTATTGATGGTACTTTAAAAAGATGGAAAGAAGGAAAAGGGAGAGACAGATAAGATGGTTATACATTCCATCATGTGGAGGAAATTACCTGTTTTTCTTTTTTCTTTCTTTTTTTTTAATAAACCATGGAAGACGGAGACTAATGAGTTATTTATTTTCATGTGATATTTTTTAACATAAAATAAAACATCCTGCCCACTGGTAAACATGACTCAACAGGTATCTTGCAGTCTGCCAACTAAATTATTACTTTCTCTGGCTAAAGGCTTAAACATTTTTTAAAAATCTGAACATGTTCCTTTACCTCAGATAACCCAAACTATGTGGGTTAAATTCTCTTTGTGCTTAGTGCCTCAGAGCTCTACAAAAAAAAAAAAAAAAAAAAAGTTTTGGGCACATGGACTTCATTCTTCTCTTTTGCCAGATTTTACCTCTCTATTTTTCATCTGTGGACATCTTTTCTCCACACTATTTCCTGTTGCTGTTGTTGTATTTTGTTTTGTTTGCCTTCATCCCGTCTTTGCCTCTAAGGAATTAGAGTGAGCCTGCCTAGTCAATCACTAAACTCAGAACCTAAACTCAGCATCAGTCAACTAGGCCAGCATTCATTCACTCTTTACCAAGCATTCTGCAACGAGAGTCCAGACACTACATAACCACATGCAGAAACCTTGATTATTAATCAACACTGCCACCTGCTTCATCTCATACATTCAATGGACGAACAAGTTATATCATTTTATTTCTCATATCATCTTCTGTAGCTTTTTCTTCCACTCATTTTCCACATTCACTGTGAATATTATATAACTTAAAAATCACTGCCTTCATCTATTGAGCTGTTCTCCTGAATTGCTTTATCACTTTATTCTCACTCTCACTGAAGTCATACCTTCTAGGTCTATCAAATTTGTGTTCTTATCATAGATAGCTTTGTAGATCCTTCATTTCTCAAAAACTACAGATTTTTCTACATTGTCTATAGCAAAATGTTTTACTGAAGTAACAGAACATTTTACAAACAATATGCCCCATCTTTCTAGATATACCAACTATCAGTTCTATTAACCTTAAAGTTTCAGCAGTACCAAACCCCTTCATTGACATAAATTGTATATTTAATACCCATAATCCTCTAGCTCTTCCCATCTATATGGAGGACTCAAGAAAATCCAGAGTTTATTTAAAAGTGTGTATTCTCACAAGTTTAAACTTCAGTCACTTTCAAAGTACTCTGTTTGATGCGATATGTCTATGAGATACCTTTACTAGAGCTCAAAACAGTTTTTTTGTTTTTTGTTTTTTTTTTTGTTTTGTTTTGCCACTTTTGTTTTACTTTATTTTATGATAGAGATGAGTACAAGTCAGGATTAGATACATAAGTAATCTACGTGCAAGTAAAGTGGTAAAGTTTAGGCCTCCAACTGGTCCCCACTTCCCCTGGTTTAGGACCAGGTACCTTTGTGTTGTGACGCACCCTGCTCCCCTTCCCTTGGCAGTGTCCCAAGACTGCTGATCCCTCCCTTGTGCTGTCAAAACAGTTTTTAATCTAATCCATTTTGATGTCTTTCAGTGCTTCTGCCATTTTTTGTTTTACTTCTTCCACGTCAGCAAAACATTTCACTTTGAGGATGTTTTTCACCTGGGGACGTGAGCAAAACAAGTCGTTCAGGGATAGATCAGGTGAATAGGGAGGGGTGGGGCATGGAGACCATGCCATTTTGGATCAAAATTGCTAATCATTCAACCAGGTACATGCAGGCGTGCTTATAAATCTTCCATCATGAAAATGAGCGAATGTATTGAAAGAATCTCCAAAGTAAAATTAACTGAAGCCAAACACAACCTCTCACAACAATGCTAGGTGGTACACTAATGCCACTGGGTTTTTAGAACACTTACTCAGTGGGGGAAGCCTGTAGATCAAGTAACCCACTCCAAAATAGAATTCCAGGTTTTTTTGCTCTCCTCCCCTGTATAACATTAGTCTCATTGCTGGTCCCACCTTGAAAAACCAACTGCATCCTTCAAATGCTACATTCGTCAGTGAAGCTGTCTCATTTTGCCCCAAACAAAACAAATTTGCCTCTTCTCTGTTTACCCAAAGTGCATTGTTTCTCTGTCACAATAATCTCTGACCTTTGAGAAAAGCCATTGCATAAGTCAAAGAAAAGAATTATATATTATAAGAAATAGATAAAATATGGAATATAACCAGTGCTTTCTATTGCTTATTGAGTTGATTAAGGTTCAGCTGGAATTCTCAAATTCTCCCATTCAAGAATGTGCCTCTGGTAACCGTCATTCTACTCTTTATGTCCCAGATCAATTATTGTTTTATTTTTTTATAACTCCCACATATAAGTGAGAGCATTTGAGGTTTGTCTTTTTGTGCTTGGCTTTTTTCACTTAACAGTATATCCTCCAGTTCCATCAATGTTGCTGCAAATGAAATAATTCCATTCTGTATTTATGATAAAAGTATTTTCTGTTGTGTATATATCACAATTTATTTATTTATGTATTTATCCATTGATGGAAATTTACATCAGCTCCATATTGTGGCTATTGTGACTGGTGCGATAATAAACATGGGTGTGTAGATACTTCTTTGATAATATTGATTTTCTTTACTGTGAATGTATATTTAGCAATGGGATTGCTGAATCCTAGCTCTATTTTTTTGTTGTGTTTGGAGGAACCCATATATTGTTTTCCACCATTGCTGTACTAATTTACATTTCCACCAAACATGTATGCACATTCTTATTTCTCTGAATTCTTGCCAGTATCTGCTATTTTCTGTCTTTTTGATATTATCCTTTTTAGTTGGGATGAGTCGATATTTAATTGTGGCTTTGATTTGCATTTCCATGGTGATTAGTGAGTGATGTTGATAATTTTTTCATATACCTATTAGCCATTTGTTTGTCTTCTGCAGAGAATGTCTATTCAGATATTTTGCCAATTTTTTATTGGATTTTTTTACTATTGAGTTGTTTTTGAGTTCCTAATATATTCTAGCTATTATTCCCTTGTCGGATGCATACATTGCATATATTTTCTCCCATTCTATAGGTTGTCTCTTCATCTTGTTTATATATGATATAGATAGATTGATAGATAGATAGATATAGAAATAGATTGCTCTGCAGAAGATTTATAGTTTGATGTCATTCAATTTGTCTATTATTTTCCTTTCATTGCCGGTGCTTTTGATGTTTTAGTTAAATAATCTTTTTCCCAGGACAATGTCCTCAAGCATTTCTCTATTTTTTTTAGCAGTTTTATAGTTTAGGTCCTACATGCACGTAATTTCTGAATGTCCTATCTCAAGGCCAGGTAGATTCAAAAAGCCCTAGAGCATTGTTTTAGAAGAAGTAATATTGCACTTTAGCAGGGACTCAATTTTTTAATGAAAATTATTATAATTATCATCTTTTCAGGGAACCATAGAGCCACAAGATGTCAAAATGATCAATTAGGACAATAAGCAAAATTAAAAGAAGCAATCAAACTTTAATAATTTACAGCAACAGTACAAAGTACATAAAATACCCCAGTTCTACAATTTGCTATATTTCCCATGGAACTGAATTTCATGAAGTCTTGTAAAAAGCAATGTATCTGGGTGGAATAATAGACTCAACATAATCTGTAAGTCAAGAATGTGCTTGACTATTTGTTGGAAGAATCTGATCCTAGGTAATAGTTTTAACATTGGTGAGGGCCTGGCATATGGGACAGTTTTTATTTTGTTTCAGCCTCTTCCAATAGCAATGGAAGCAACCCATGTGTTTAGACTTTGTCTAGGATGATATCTGAATCTCCACGAGAATTCCTTTTGTGGATTTAGGAACTAATTGGTTGCACATATGCTTGATCTGAGGTGGAAAACAATTCAGTTTCTGCAGTTAGCTAACAAGTGTTTGCTATTATTTGTTGTTGTTGTTTTTCCTCCTTTAAGTAGCATAGGGCTTTTTCTGGTGAGTACACACATGGGTTAAAAAAAAAAAAGGCTTATCAGGAACAGAGCTGTTTTTACCTAAATGTCTCATCCCCAGAGGGTGGCTCAATTTATAAGACAGTCTAAGGCTTGCCAGTGAACTGACAAAACAACTGGACTATTAGACTATTAGCCATTGACCATGAGCTAGAGAAAAGGTGGCATGAGTCACTGTTGGGTGACCTGGATAGTCATTCATACCATACGAAACTCTGCCTTTCATGATGAACAACTTTTACTGTGCTCTGTAAAGGAGAGGTCTTTCTCAGGTTAGATTATTTTGACAAGAATATGGTGCTAAGCAACAGTAGTCAACTGGGTTCATGTTATTCCATATGCCGTACCAAAATGGCTCTATGCTACAGCAATTTCTCATGGCTTGAGAACAAATGCAAGCAGGACTGAACCTACACAATACATCTGAAGCAATAATGCATTCAGTAGTGGAGGTAATAATAATGGAGGTTTGTAGAGACCCAAAGGAATTCACCTGGTATCAGCGAGCGTCCAGGTGGTGGCGTCCTCAGATGCAACAGTGGAAACTGGTATTTGTTTTTTTTTTCCTTCATCCTGGTGCCAGGAAATGTGGAAGTCATAGTCACCTCCGTAATTGTATATAACAAGTTTAAGAAATGCAATTTTCCTCCGTCTCCTCATTGACCCTTAACCTTAGCATAGGACCTTTAGATTCCCCTTGGGATAAAAAGATTTTGAATCTAGTCCTATTTATTTTTGAAAGCTGAAAGATCTGGGTAAAGGTTGGCAGAGTTATCTGATACAATCGCAGATTTGCTTGTAGTGGTGCAGAGAAATGTCATCATCCGAAAGATCCTAAAATATCTTCTCTTTAGGGTCCCTAGGGACCCCAAAATATCTGCCCTTTGGGGTATATATTTTAGAAGAGCATGTATGTGTGTAAAGGGCATGAGGATGGGCAGAAAGAAAATGAAGACAAATGGAAAACATAATAAAGTAACTTAAACAACCTGTGGTAGCATGGGTGAAGTCTGGCTTTCATACATAAGCGTAGGCAAGCACAAAAAATAAACACAGGAGAAAAGTAGCAAAGATATCTCTCCTTTGGACAAAGCCTATTATAAGAACTTTGTCAAGCTATGCTGTCAACATCACTGCTGTGAATTTTATATACTAATATATTTAAGGTGTAATAAACATTTTATAAGTAAAACAATGAATAAGTGAAAATAAGCACTGCATCTGGATGGCATCATGGAAGTGCCAGGAACCTAGTGAGTTATATGTAGAGATGAGTAAAGTTATCTAAAAGTCTGCTTCTTTAATTCTGATGATATTCTTCCTCTGCCTATTCACAACTTGCAAATTAATTGTAATCTTATTTTTATTTCTGAAACATTAACAAATTATTCTGCATTATAGAACTGGACATTTTTATTAATCAAACTCTGTACTCTTGTCTGGAGTCATCCTCTGGGATTTATTGAAACAAATGATTCAGTCACTAGTGGAAGTGAGAGCTCTCTGTACTCCCTTCCAGTGATTTCTCTTTTAAAACTATCTCTGCAGATGTCATTTCTTCCTAGAGGCACAGACATGGAGCTTAGTCCAATTTCCTGTGATGTTTACTATTTCCATAATGATGACTCCTTGAAGGTACACAGGAATGAGATTTACATTTTAATATAGCTATAAAACTTTTCATTTATGTTAATCCTTAGGTAACACAATTAATCCTTTGCTGAGTCTTTTATTGGAATTAGAGGTTACCATATTTAGAGGATACATTTTCTAGAATGCCTAAGAATAATAAAAAAAAAACATTTTGATGAAAATGCCATTTTCCTGATTATAGTTTTTTGAAGAAAGTGGATGCTCTGCTCTATTATTCTAATTATTATTGTTATCTAAACTGATCTGAATGTCAAGTTATAAAGAATGGTATCCCAAGGTTAAGATATTGTAGACAAGTCGGGCTCAGTGGCTCAGCCTGTAATCCCGCGCCTTGAGAGACTGAGGTGAGTGGACTGCCTGAGCCCGAGGGTTCGAGACCTCATCTCTACAATAAATCAAAAATTAGCCGGATGTCGTAGCATGCGCCTGTATTTCCAGCTACTTGGAAGGCTGAGGCGGAAGGATCGCCGGGAGCGGTCACTGCACTCCAGTCTGGGCGACAGAGTGAGACTCCAACGCGGGGGAAAAAAAAAGATATTGTAGACATGCTTAGTATTAATTAAATAGAGAGATAAATGCTTTTCCTCTGTCAACATATTAAGACTGTCATAAATAATTCACTTATTCTGTTAGTTTTTATAAATGAAAGGCAGGAAAAGGTTTTGGGAAAGGACCACAAACAATATGTACACTAATAAACTGAGATAAGGATAGTAGTACATTTCATTATTGGCAAGCATTCATTTTGGTTAGCAATCATTAATTTTATTTTGGAATTACTTAAGAAATTTAAGTAATTACCCCAAATGTTGGCAAGATTATAAACTCTAAGTGCGTGGGCATGTGTTTGGAAATAAAATGACAGTATGAGTGATAATATTGGCCTAACATTGTCTTTTTTATGCTGAGGAGATAGTAGCATTCAATGAATAATTGAAATATTGGAGTTGGAAGCCAGATAAAATTATACGTTAATTTTTAAAATTTGAACCTAGAGATGGAGTCTTCCTACTCAGATCAGCCTTGAACTCCTGGGATCAAGGGATTCCCTTGCCTCATACTCCCGTGTATCTGGGATGACAGGTGTGCACATCATGGATGACAAGACATCTTCAATTTTTGAAGACAGTGTTTCCCAAAATTTAGAACTGGAGCAACTTGAAGCAGAATTTTCTAAAATTTAATTTTCTGAGCCCTACTTGAGCGCTTATAAGCTTGAATGTTTGAGAAATTGAGGGTAGGACAGTTGTTGTTGATGTCCTCAGGAAAGATTCTACACTCTGATGGTTAAGCTATACAGCGAGAGTCACCCAAGTCAGATACCTGACAGTTGAGTGGAAAGCTGTCACGTGTGGAGCTGCTGTGATTGAAGGGTGTTTGGAGGCCAGAGTATCTTCTCTTCAGCCCCTTCCTTCAGCCCTTGTTGCCCTTAGGAAGTCCCTAAGGACTCTTGGGGGATACTTGCTAAAGCACTATTTATCTCCCTCAATTATTCTACAGTTATTGCGCAATTAGCATATGTCCAAAATTGCTTTAGGCAATGGAGATAGAAACCTGAAAGAGGCAAAAATACTCCTGTTTTTGTCTTACTACTGTGTCAGATGATGATTAGTGCTATGAAGAAAAACAAATTAGGAAAGTGAAACTGGGAACTTTGGAATTAAAGAATACAGTCCAAATAAGTTAGATTATGTAGAGTTTATGTTCAGAATGCTTTGATTTTCTCCGCTAAGTAGAGAACAAGGTCATCAACTGAGAATGAAGGAGAGGCATTGCCGTTGGACATTTGAGAAGAAAGAAGGAAATTTAAAACAGTCATCTTGAAAAATAGAAAAGAAAACAGAAATGAAACATGCTGTGTGGCCACTGGACAGCGTAAAGGCACACTTGAGGTTAGTGATAATGAATTTAAAGTGCAGCCAGTTGATATTGTTTTCCCAGACACGTTCAGCTGCAGTGTTACAATCTCCGAATACAAAAAAAGTTGGATTTTACAAAGACTGTCATCTTGCTGTGGGAGAAAAAAAAAAAGAGTGAATACAAGAAAATGATTATAACAAATATTTGTGTCTGTGGGATTTAAGCTGGGGATAGTGTGTAACATATCTCTACACTGTAGCAAGAACAGGCCTCTGGTTTGTCTAAAGTCTGAAAGCACAGATGATGTTCCTAAAATACTTCTTGCATTCATTTTTGTTGAAGAAAAGCCTCAGTATACTTTAATCTAAAATGTGGAATGTCAGATCGGCTTAGTTTCCCCAAAATATTCTACATGTGTCTATATCAATGAAGTCACAGCATATTTATAGGTAATTATCTCTCTGCTTGTCTTTCTCCTGCTGAAATTACACACTGAAGTAGCGAAAGGTAAGGCCACTATCTTGTTCCTCAGGCACAAAACCTGGCACATAGTAAAATTTCAGTCACAAGAGATTTTAATTTTGTTATTTCAAACAATGTCACCATCTTGTAAAATTTAATTATTGCCATCGTATGTTTTGAAATTGCACACTATGCTTAATAATGTGATTATTTTCTAACCTTGACCTCTAAATTAGATGTAATTAATAGTCTTAAAAAGACATGATTTACCTGGAAGTGTTGATTTTGTGTATCTCTTCATAAAAATCTATTAACATGTCATATTTTCGTGATCTTTACAGGTTGATTTTTCAAAAAGCCAGTGTCATAAGATAAATACCACATTTCTATAAATTAAGAAGTGCATATTTGCTATAAGCAAGGATTATTTTATAAGAATTCAAGAGCATATACATGATGGAATATTACACAGCTATAATGAAAAACAAATTTATGAACTATGTAGCAACTTGGGTGGAATTAGAGTCTATAATACTCGGTGATTTATCGCAGAAACAAAGATCTGAGTACTATGGGTACTTATTCATAAGGACACCCTGAACATTTATCATAATACTATAAGAAAGGGATTGGCAGTAGTGGGACACTGCCAGGGGAGAGGTGGGCACATAACATTAATAAAGGTACCCAAACATTACCTGTTGAATGACCACATATGTACCTAACCCTTAATTGTACCTCACATCTTCAAAATAAAAATGAAAAATAAAATGAAGTGTTTATACTGTGTTCATGTTATGTCAGAGGAGCCTGTCACTGATGTACATTGCACGAGAAGTGCTCCTAACTTAGTGCATGTTATATAAAATGTGCATAGCAATATATATGTACATATATACATATATATCTGCATTTTTAATTTTTTTGGACATCAGGAGCACAAGCTAGTTTTGGTTTTTTTTTTTTCATTTTATGTGAATGGGGGTTCTGTTCTGCCTGCTTTTGACTAAAATTTTTTGTTTCACAGTACTTTCTCAGTATATGAGGTGTTTGGAGTTTTGATTTTGCTTTTTTTTTTTTTTTTTGGCAGAATGTATTTCTCTGAGTAACTTAACTTCACAATCCAGATGACTTTTACCAACAGGTCCCATGTTTAGACTGACTCTTCATTTTGTGAGTTTTCCGTACCGAAATCAATAAGCTAGAAAGTAACTCAGGGTCTGGGGCAGGTAAATTATCAAAAGACATTATGATTAAGGTAGGCATTGATTGGTATCTGTCAATTATGCTTTTAAATGATGCTGTTTGATTGGCTCACACATATCCTCTCACTGCACAGCTCCCATTTGCACTACTATTTCACTGCTACAATAAGGAGACATATAATTAAATTTTAAACATCACAAGGCATTTATCATAAATATAATATTCGAATGATTAAATTTATTATATATCATCTGCTCTGTTAGGTGCCTTCCACATTAAAAATAAAAATTACAGTAGCATTTGCTCTATTCAAGTCTGTCTTTGTTTACCATACTTACTGGGCCAGGGTGGAGTTAAGAGCATTGGGCATGAAATAAATAATGAATACAATTGCTGGCCTTGATAGATTTAGTTTTGAAAATTCAACTAAATATTATATTATTTATATCTGAAAAGATAAGATGATAGAGCAATAAAAGGCAAATCAAATAATAGATGTAATTATACAACTTTTTATTGCCCTATGAGTGTTGTATGTCTCTACTAGTTGAGTCCCAAATTATATTTATACAAACTTGTGCTGAATAGGTAGAGGTGATGGGAAGGAATCTCTAGGTGGAAAAATTCAGCAGGGACTAAGCATGAAGGTGGAGATTAATATTTGCAAAACGGTGAAGAAGCTATCCTTGTGATCAAACTGTTTTGATAGTGTCTACCCAATTCTTGGTGGAAAGTATCAGATGAAAGTTAATATAAAAGAGCAAATGAACGATGGAGAATGTGACAGCAAGATATTTAACCATCTGCATTTCTTTTGTAATTAAAGTCAAAGATCTTCCCCTTCTGGTAATATGACTAGAGGAATGTAAATCACTCTACAATAAAGATACCTGCACATGCATGTTTACTACAGCAATATTCACAATAGCAAAAACATAAAACCAACCATGATGCCCATTGAAACTCAACTGAATAAAAATAAATGTGGTACATATATATATTGGAACACATGTATATAGAGCAATAAAGAAGAGCAAAATTATGGACTTCACAGCAACTTGGATGGATTTAGAGTCTATAATAGTCAATGATTTATCACAGAAATAAAGAGCTCAGTACCATATGCTCTCACTCATAAGCAGACTCTGAACACGTACTATAAAACAAAAAAAAGGTATTGGCAGTAGCTAGAAACTACCGGGGTGGGGACACATAACATTAATAAGGGTACCTGATCTCAAATCAGGCAAAGTGGGGACCAAAGGTAGACCTAAACTTTACCTGTACAACGACCTCTTGTATACCTAATTCTGAATTGTACCCCACATGTTTAAAATAAAATAAATTTTTGAAAAATCAAAGATCTTGTAATGGGATTGCTTTTGTAAATGTTAAGTCTGGAGAACTATCATGTAAATGAGTATCTTTATATTATGATTATTGATGATAAAGACCAAAATCTACATGAAAACAATTTTATTTTATTTTTTTTGAGTTGGAGTCTCACTCTGTTGCCCAGACTGGAGTGCAGTGGCCGCTCCTGGCCACTGCAGCCTCGACCTGCTGGGCTCCGGCAATCATTCCACCTCAGCCTTCCGAGTAGTCAGAATTACAGGCGTGTGCTACCACGCCCGGCTAATTTTTTGATTTATTGTAGAGATGAAAACAATTTGTTAATTTCTGTCTCTAAATCCTCATCAGCTGCACCACACTGAATTTACTATTGGTGTTAAGTTTCTGATGGTATAATATTGAATAATCTGTATGGGTTTAATTTGACATTTCTCCCAATATGATTGCAAATATGATAAGATGGATAGCAAAATCCAAAAGATTTTTTAATTTGGCTAAAATGGTGCCACCATGCTAACCGCTCAAATTTTGACTTCCTTTAGGGGTGTTATAGGACCAACAGGTTAACATACCTGCCTCACAGTAACAGACCTATACATGGAGGCAGCAGGGTGTTCAGTAGAAAAAGTTTAATAATTGCAGGGTGAGGTGGAAAGGAGATGAGAGGAGACTCTCAATTCCATCTTGCCAAAGAGTTCTGGGCTGGGGTTTTTAAAGAGATTGTGGAGGGCAAGGGACTAGAAAACTGGGATCATTTCTTGGTCAGGGCAAGAAGGATTAAATCATCAGAAACAAATACTGGGGGAAAAAAATATATGCTTGACTTTTGTTTTAATTTTTTTATGTGTAAACTTTCTCCTTAATCTAAGAAAATAATGTTTTCTTTGCAATTTTAAGTATATGTTGCATAGGCTGAGTCTGAGATCACCTATAGGTAGAATTTTTTTTTTTCTGAAGAATAGAAAAGACAGCTGTTGTTTGAAGATCAAGAATTGTCCCTGAAATAATTCTGAATAATACCTGGAATTTTTCCAAACTTTATCTGTATGGAAAATTAAGGTAGTAAATAACATGTGTAAGAGATGGCATAAGTGTTTACAGCCAAATTTGCCTACTTTTTTTGAGCAAGAGAATGTAAGAGGTAGAAAAAAAAGTTTTTTAATTGTACGGCAAGAAATACCACCCTATTTCTCAAAATAATCTTCAGTAAGTGTTTTTAGCTAGAATTGATTGAAGTAATAAGAAAGTATTAGCTTATAAAATTTTTTTAAATGGCAAATAAATATAATTTTAAATTTGGCTATGGCTAGTGTCTGTGGTAGGAAAAAATACCTATTTTTAATCATATAGCACAATGAGAAATATACTTTAAGAAAATAGCCTCAGTTTTTGTAACAACAGTATTTTACCAAAAATGTTTTTATATCTTCTGAAACACTTATGCCCAGATCAGGACTGTAGGATAAACTGTTTAAAGAAAATCTATCTCTTCATCATTTTCAGTTTAAATTACTTGGATACAAAATAAAAAGAAGTAAATATTTTTTAAATTAATACTAAAAAAACCAGTTCTGAGTGTAAACTGGAATAAAAAGGGAACATCTGATTGCATTAGAGATCCTTTGGGCATTTGTAACCAAAGTTATAGCTCTGGAATCTCAGTGAAGCATAGTGTATTGACTTTCACTCACACAAGTCAGGTAATGATTAAAAATGAAGACAGCTATGTTCTTAGGAGACTCAAGAGAGTAGGAAAATCTGCTTGTAAAATGTACCATATGTACTGCATGAGCATATTATATAAGTAAAGTCTGTCAAAATATGGCACTAACAAAGAATTCATTTTGTCAAAATAAATGATGCTCATATCAAAATATGCACTGTCTAAACTTGCCATATTTGCAAACATTCATTTAAGAAGAAAAGTACAATTCAACTCCTGCCAAGATATTGCCCGTGTAATTGTATCACTATTCACATGCTCAGAAAGGTGCCTGTATGTTTGAGGTGACATAGTATTTTATTAGGACCGCAGTGAATCAGGGTGATGAAGTGATAATACTTACAGGATAAGAAATAAGCCACTTACAAGCCTGAGATGAAGTATGAAGTATCCCTAATCTCAGTATTTCTGCCCCCATTCAGCTTCCTGATAAATGCTCTCCTCTGTTTACCAGTGGCCATGGGGAAGAAGTTCAGGACAAGTTAGGAAGGACACTCTCTATAATCTGACAACTCAAGAAAATAACACATCAATAATGGACAAGTCATCTGTACTGACATGTATATTACAACACTATTCACAGTAGCCAAAATATGGAATCTACCTAAGTGCCTATGAACGGAAGAATGAATCAAGAAAATGTGGTATATAAGCACAATGGAAAGTCATTCAGCCATAAATAAAGAATGAAATCGTGTCATTTGTAGAAACATTGATTGGACTGGAGGTCATCGTCAGGTATTACATTTATACAAATATTATTAACAAACACTTATCGAGCACTTGCTCTGTACCAAGACCTGTGCTAATAAATTGGGGTAGAAAAATGAATAAGACATAGTTCTGTTTCCAAGGAGCTATCTGATTGTTTTTAGTAACTTAATATGTAAATAAACAAAATATAGAACACAGGAACACAGTGATAAAAGTAAAAAGTAAAACAAGAGGCTAGGCATCAATCTAAGGAAGGAAGGAATAATTAATTGAACCTGGGTTTGGAGAATATTTTCAGGACAGTTTAGTGAAAGAAATTTTACATGATCTGAAATTTGAATGAAAAATAGCAGTTTTCCATGAAGACAAAGACAAAAGTGACATTTCAAGGTAAAGAATCATATTTGCAAAGGCATATTCTATAAACCATCAACAGTTAGATGCGAATGCTAAGTGAAGAGAGAGAGGAAGTAATCTAGTGTTATATATCAAGCAGAATAATATACGAAGTAGAACAGTGCTTGGAGAAGGGTAAACAGGTAAATCATGTTTGCGTTTAAACAAATAAACAACAGAAAAACTGGAAATAGGTTATATCCGTCGCAGCCCTGACAGAAAAAAACAAATGGAACAGAGAAATTGGGTAATTTGCAGAGTTGATACCAAAAATACTATTTTCAAAGGTGTGTATAGGATGAAGGTAACCCACAAGAACTGTTCAGAAAATCAAGGCCAGTATCAACAGATACTATTACAATTTCTATGGATGAGGGAGGAAGCAGTTACCTGCATGGAGGTTCAGATGTGTATATAGAAGGATTGTGGTCTTTTGACTACAGAAATGAAACTTCCTGTGGAAGCCCTCCATGGAAAAAAGCTGCGGGAATAAATACAATGACCTCATTATTTTCTCCTTTGGTTTTGTATACTCCTGTTTCTTCCCACTGGTCAAACCAAACAAAAGCCAGAAGCCTGTGAGAGATTAATGTCATCCATCCTGGGCACCATGCAGAGCTTAAAAGGGTAGAAGGTTTAACTGAAGAGGCAAGTGGAAGATATCTGGTCCTGGCTCAACTTCCACCTACAAGATTTACTGAAAGCCAGGCTCAGTGGCTCAGCCTGTAATCCCGTGCCTTTGGGAGGCTGAGGTGAGTGGATTGCCTGAGCCCGCGCGTTCGAGACCCGCCTGGGCAGCGAGACCTCATCTCTACAATAAATCAAAAAACTAGCTGGGTGTGGTAGCACACACCTGTAGTTCCAGCTACTTGGAAGGCTGAGGCGAAAGGATCGCTGGAGCCCAGCAGGTCAAGGCTGCAGTGGCCAGGAGCGGCCATTGCACTCCAGTCTGGGCGACAGAGTGAGACTCCAACTCAAAAAAAAAAAAAAAAGATTTACTTCGTACATTGGAAACAGGTGGAAATTGTACAGATAACTGCTTTCCTCTGAAAATATATTAACAATAAGTTTGTAAAATTCTGTAGATAGTTTATATATGGATTTCTATGGCATAAAAATATTAGCATACACGTAAATTTGTGTATTCAGTTGTTGCAGAAGCAAATCCAAATACTTGAAATTCTTACGGTGTTTCACAGACTCAACTTAGGAATCGGTTCATTCTATTCCCATGAACAATTGTTAGACTCCTTTCATCTGCTCTGAATTAAAAGAAACCTGATTTTCTATAAACAGATCCTGTGACAAGTAAACAGCAATCATTACTGGCATAGTATTAACTTTTAAATGAATGTGAAGCATAAAATGTGAAGAAAATATTATGAAATTAGACCTTTAGTGGCAGCCTCATGTAAATCACAATATTGTACTTTGCCTGTAGACAAATTGCCTGTAGATAATATCATATTTTGTCTACTGTAGACACCAAACATTGTATGAAAATTGTGTTCAAATTTTGTCAGTTACTTAGTGCCCTAAGTACCTCTGTGACTTCTGATGTTGTGAGAAGGCAAAGTGATCATCTGTCAGAACTTATGATCCTTAAAGGCTTCGCTATGAAAATGTAATTTCACAAGATGAGTATGGGCTCAAATATCAGAAACCTCTTCTGTGAACATGAAACTTGATGGAAATAATTCATCCATGAGAACAATTTTTGTCATTTTTGAGTCTAGGTTATGACAATTACTATGAATTATTCTGGGATATCTAGTGAAGTTGATTTGAACAAAAGCTAAATACAAGGGAATATATGGACCCATAGTGTGAGCAATGTTGCTGGAGTCCAGCTCCAGGAGAGAGTCAGGGCTTGAGATGGGGGAATTGGGAAGCGGTGAAAAAGAAAAGATGAAAAGGACAGGATCCTTCTTCCTGGGGAGAGTTCAAGACTGCCAATTTTTATTTATTTTTCACAAGCTTATATAAGTTTTCCATTCAGCCCTGTACCCACAAATGTATCTTATGTTGCTAACCAAATGCCCACATACATCCTTTTTGCACTCCCAACAAGGTTGACTTCTAACAATTTCAACCACAGATGGTGTTTTTCTTAAGTCAAACATTTATGAACATCCTGGTTTTCTTCCTAACTTTCATATAGCTATTTACTATTATAGGCCTATAATATCCTTACCCTATAAAGCTAAACCTTAACCCTAAGTCTTATTTAACTTACTTACTACTATATATTTATTTCTATTAATCTTATTTCTATCCTTATGTCTCTATATTTTCTTAACTATCACTTATTGAAAGAAGTTCGGCACTAGTAATGACTCCACACCCAGCCAGGACCAAGAGATGTATTAAAGCGGCTGTTACAGAGGGGATCTGTAATGGGGAAAAAAGGAAAAGAGAGAGAGAAAGAGAGAGTAAGAGAGAGAGAGGAAGTGGGAGAGAGGCAGGAAGAGAGCTGCAGAGAGGGAGAGAGCGACAGAGAGAGAGAGAAAGAGAGACCGAGAGAGAGAGATGTGGGGAGAGGGCTGTATTTATCAGCCTGACAGGGGCCGGAAGGGGCTGTGCTATGTTCCTATTGGAGGAGCTGTATGGGAGCAGGGTGGGGCCAATGCCGTGTTACAGTCCTATTGGACGTATAACAAAGCTGGCTACGGATTGGAGGCTTGCAGGTTTGAAATTTGCGCGCAGGAAGGTTTGAAATTCTCACGTGTGGGGAATTGTGCTCACGGAAGCTGGGACATAGGGCCTTTGTTATCTGGTGTGTTGGTGCCATTTTGGGAGCCGCCCCTCTGGTCGCTTCCTGTACCTTTCATTCCCACCTTTTCTGTTTTTTATGGGAAGGGGCTTCATTACTCTTTCTGGCTACTTCCTGCTGGTTGGGGGTGTTGTGGGGGTAAGGTGGTGGAAGGGTGCAGGACCAGCCAGAGCAGGGCCCAAAGATAGGCGCTGAAGGTGTAGATTTCCGCAGGTGAGAGTTCCATGAAGGTTCCTTGTAAGTGTAGACAGCGACTTGTTCTGGCCAGTCTTCTAATGAGCACGGGGATGGTAGTAACCAGCTGTCCTGGAGCAGGCTGTGGAGGTAGACAGAGAACCTGTAAGAGAGCATATCTGAAAGAAAAGCTAAGTGCTGATATACTTTTATAACAATTGATGTGCTAGAGAGTGAAGTTCAGGTTATTTTGTCACTCATCCTATGTTGGATAGTAATCCTTGTGCCTGGAAGGAGATTT